>NC_048565.1:85475437-85775437 GCF_013265735.2 Oncorhynchus mykiss
CTCCACCTCTTCGCCTTTTCTCCCCCACTCTCCTCTCCCCCTCATCTCTTCTCCTTTCCTCCCCCACTCTCCTCTCCCTCTCACCTCGTCTCCTTTCCTCCCCTCCCCCTCCTATCCCCCCTCACCTCTTCTCCTTTCCTCCCTCCCCCTCCTATCCCCCCTCACCTCTTCTCCTTTCCTCCCCCACTCTCCTCTCCCCCTCACCTGTTCTCCTTTCCTCCCCCACTCTCCTCTCCCCCTCACCTCTTCTCTTTCCTCATCCACTCTCCTCTCCCCCTCACCTCTTTTCCTTTCCTCCCCCACTCACCTCTCCCCCTCACCTCTTCTCCTTTCCTCCCTCCCCCTCCTATCCCCCCTCACCTCTTCTCCTTTCCTCCCCCACTCCCCTCTCACCCTCACCTCTTCGCCTCCCCCCCTCCTCTCCCCCTCACCTCTTCTCCTTTCCTCCCCCCACTCTCCTCTCCCCCTCACCTCTTCTCCTTTCCTCCCCCACTCTCCTCTCCCCCTCACCTCGTCTCCTTTCCTCCCCACTCTCCTCTCCCCCTCACCTCTTCTCCTTTCCTCCCTCCCCCTCCCCTCCCCCCCTCGCCTCTTCTCCTTTCCTCCCCTCCCCTCCCCCTCCTATCCCCCCTCACCTCTTCTCCTTTCCTCCCCACCCCCTCATATCCCCCCTCACCTCTTCTCCCTCCTTACCTTTTCTCCTTTCCTACCCCCCCACCCCCTCTCCCTACATCTGTTGGATCACTGTGTGGCAATCTGTTGCTAGGCAACACCGAGTGTCCTATAAATTTGACAACATCCGTGAGTTTGATATTATTTGAGCTCTGCAGTGAAGCCCTCCTTTAGGTCATTGCCATATATTAGAGGGAGGGAGGGAGGGACGGAGGGAGGGAGGGAAGACAGGAATGATGGAGAGATGAGGGAGGGAGGGAAGGCAGGAAGGGATGAGGGAGGAAGAAAAGACACGAAGGATGGAGAGATGAGGGAGGAAGGGAAGACAGGAACTATGAAGAGATGAGGGAGGAAGGGAAGACAGAAAGGATGGAGAGATGAGGGAGGGAGGGAAGACAGGAAGGAGGAAGAGATGAGGGAGGAAGGGAAGACAGAAAGGATGGAGAGATGAGGGAGGGAGGGAAGACAGGAAGGAGGAAGAGATGAGGGAGGGAGGGAAGACAGGAACTATGAAGAGATGAGGGAGGAAGGGAAGACAGGAACTATGAAGAGATGAGGGAGGAAGGGAAGACAGAAAGGATGGAGAGATGAGGGAGGGAGGGAAGACAGGAACTATGAAGAGATGAGGGAGGAAGGGAAGACAGGAAGGAGGAAGAGATGAGGGAGGGAGGGAAGACAGGAACTAGGAAGAGATGAGGGAGGAAGGGAAGACAGGAAGGATGGAGAGATGAGGAAGGGAGGGAAGGCAGGAATGATGGAGAGATGAGGGAGGGAGGGAAGGCAGGAATGATGGAGAGATGAGGGAGGGAGGGAAGGCATGAAGGAGGAAGGGATGAGGGAGGAAGAAAAGACAGAAAGGATGGAGAGATGAGGGAGGAAGGGAAGACAGGAAGGATGGAGAGATGAGGAAGGGAGGGAAGGCAGGAATGATGGAGAGATGAGGGAGGGAGGGAAGGAAGAGATGAGGGAGGGAGGGAAGGCAGGAAGGATGGAGATATGAAGGAGGGAGGGAAGACAGGAAGGAGGAAGAGATGAGGAAGGGAGATAGGGAGGGAAGTGTAGGGAAGAGAGGACAATGCTCCAAACCCCTTTAGACTGAGTAGAAGAAGATTTATCTGCTCTGTAATATCAGTAATACACCACCATGTACACACACACACACACACACACACACACACACACACACACACACACACACACACACACACACACACACACACACACACCATATATGTAGACTATAATATTTACGAGCAGTACTGTAAAACAGAAGAAAGAAAACACTATTGAGGGCTGTAATAGGACCAACACCCCATTTCACCTCAACAAATCAACCTGCTCAGGAATGCAATGACATCACAAGGACACACCTGTCTGGCTCATCTTTACAGTTCCAGTGTTTGGTGTCTCTTGTCTGCTGGTAAACAGTAAACACAGCTGTGTGTAGATTGTTGTAAATAAATATGGCATCCTCATCAATTTGTTGTACGAAAGGCTCAGGTGGCCTGAACACACGTCCCCTAAGGGACACACAGTTACACAGACCACAGACCACCCACACACATAAACCACCCACGACACAGACACACACACAGACCACCCACATAAACCACCCACGACACAGACACACACCCATGAGACACACACAGACCACCCACATAAACCACCCACGATACAGACACACACCCATGACACACACACACACACACACACACACACACACACACACACACACACTCGGTCTCCCTGAGGGACTGAGGCAGCTCATGCAGAAAGAGTGGTCCAGTCGGGAAAAAGGTAATCTCTCATATGAGCACCGGAGAGATCTGTGCTGACTGACTGACTGACCTTGGTGACTGACTCTCTGACTGACTGACTGACTGACTGACCTTGGTGACTGACTCTCTGACTGACTGATTGACTGACTGACCTTGGTGACTGACTCTCTGACTGACTGATTGACTGGCCTTGGTGACTGACTGACTGACTCTCTGACTGACTGATTGACTGACTCTCTGACTGACTGTTTGACTGACTCTCTGACTGACTGATTGACTGACTGACCTTGGTGACTGACTCTCTGACTGACTGATTGACTGACTGACCTTGGTGACTGACTCTCTGACTGACTGATTGACCTTGGTGACTGACAGACTGACTCTCTGACTGATTGGCCTTGGTGACTGACTGACTGACTCTCTGACTGACTGATTGACTGGCCTTGGAGACTGACTCTCTGACTGACTGATTGACTGACTGACCTTGGTGACTGACTCTCTGACTGACTGATTGACTGACTGACCTTGGTGACTGACTGACTGACTGACTGATTGACTGGCCTTGGTGACTGACTGACTCTCTGATTTAGAATGGTCACATCAGACCATTGCCTCCTTCCTCTTCCCCAATCAAGACTAGGCCATCCACAACTCATGCAAAGGTTGCCATGACACCATATGTATTTTTCTGTGGAGTGAGACATCACCAAACATTATTCATCCACATAGTCATTATTCCAAATCCGCTGGTCCCTGAACTCTTCAGACCAACCCGGAGACAAGGCACTAACCTTTCCTATAGCAACTAATTGTTCCAAGACACCACCAATTACCCCGATGAGTCTACCAGGAAGCCTGCAAAACAACTTCGAATATATTCCTTAATTAATTCATGAAATGTTATCCTTTCCCTTGTGCAGATGTTTTCTGTTTTCTCGTTTTGCACTCAGAAACCGTCTTACTTCTACAGATGGTGGCAACAACTTTCAGAGGAGAGAGAGAGTGAGAGACAGAGAGAGAAAGAGAGGAACTGAGACAGAGCTGCATTTCCTGACAAAAAAAAAAATACATATATAAAACAATTAAAGAGTGTCATTTCCCCAAATCTGAAACCCTTATTCAAGGTTTCAAAGACCTCTCTGATGAGAATAGGCTTCCCGTCCTGTTGGGGGAGGACGCAGAGAGCTCTGGGTTGACAGCGCACTACATTGCTGCCTGTGTCTGACAGACCAACCAACCAGCAGTCCTCTTTAATTACTGTTATTGTTAAACGTGTGGTTATATTCACCCTTGGTTATTGTTCTTACTGTTCTCCCATTGACAATATTGATGATTATTATTTAAATGATGTTAATATTGGGAAGACAGAGAGAGAATCCGTTATAGAACCCATTGCCCTTTATGGTTGTGAAATCTGGTGTCCACTTACCTACCAAGAATTCACAAATGGGACAAACACCAAATTGAGACTCTGCGACTTTGCAAAAATATCCTCTGTGTACAACGTCAAACACCAAATAATGCATGCAGAGCAGAACTAGGCCGATACCCGCTAATGATCAAAATCCAGAAAAGAGACGTTAAATTCTACAACCACCTAAAAGGAAGCGATTCCCAAACCTTCCACAATAAAGCCATCACCTACAGAGAGATGAATATGGAGAAGAGTCCCCTAAGCAAGCTGGTCCTAGGGCTCTGTTCACAATTACAAACAGACCCAACAGACCCCCAGGACAGCAACACAATTAGACCCAACCAAATCATGAGAAAACAACAAGATAATTACTTGACACATTGGAAAGAATTTAGAATAAAAAATGAGTAAAACAGAATGCTATTTGGCCCTAAACAGAGAGTACACAGTGGCAGAATACCAGAATACAAATCTTTGACTATGTACAGACGCAGTGAGCATAGCCTTGCTATTGAGAAAGGCCGCCGAATTCAGACCTGGCTCTCAAGAGAAGACAGGCTATGTGCTTACTGCCCACAAAATGAGGTGGAAACTGAGCTGCACTTCCTAACCTCCTGCCCAATGTATGACCATATTAGAGACAGCATATTTCCCTCAGATTACACAAATCCAATGTTGATAAACTCACATATCTATTGGATGAAATTCCACAGTGTGCCATCACAACAGCAAGATGTGTGACCTGTTGCCCCAAAAAAATGGTAACCAGTGAAGAACAAACACCATTGTAAATACAACCTATTTATGTTTATTTATTTTCCCTTTTGTACTTTAACTATTTACACATCATTACAGCACTGTATAAAGACATAATATGACATTTGAAATGTCTTAATTATTTTTTAATTGTTTATTTCACTTTTGTTTATTATCTATTTCCTGATCTCCAAACAAGATGTTCTGGAAATAAGGTCAGGATATAGATTGGATTAAAACACTATGAATTCATCCTGCATTCTGCTAAGAGTCTTGGTGTAACAAGATGTTCTGGAAATAAGGTCAGGATATAGATTGGATTAAAACACTATGAATTCATCCTGCATTCTGCTAAGAGTCTTGGTGTAACAAGATGTTCTGGAAATAAGGTCAGGATATAGATTGGATTAAAACACTATGAATTCATCCTGCATTCTGCTAAGAGTCTTGGTGTAACAAGATGTTCTGGAAATAAGGTCAGGATATAGATTGGATTAAAACACTATGAATTCATCCTGCATTCTGCTAAGAGTCTTGGTGTAACAAGATGTTCTGGAAATAAGGTCAGGATATAGATTGGATTAAAACACTATGAATTCATCCTGCATTCTGCTAAGAGTCTTGGTGTAACAAGATGTTCTGGAAATAAGGTCAGGATATAGATTGGATTAAAACACTATGAATTCATCCTGCATTCTGCTAAGAGTCTTGGTGTAACAAGATGTTCTGGAAATAAGGTCAGGATATAGATTGGATTAAAACACTATGAATTCATCCTGCATTCTGCTAAGAGTCTTGGTGTAACAAGATGTTCTGGAAATAAGGTCAGGATATAGATTGGATTAAAACACTATGAATTCATCCTGCATTCTGCTAAGAGTCTTGGTGTAACAAGATGTTCTGGAAATAAGGTCAGGATATAGATTGGATTAAAACACTATGAATTCATCCTGCATTCTGCTAAGAGTCTTGGTGTAACAAGATGTTCTGGAAATAAGGTCAGGATATAGATTGGATTAAAACACTATGAATTCATCCTGCATTCTGCTAAGAGTCTTGGTGTAACAAGATGTTCTGGAAAGAAGGTCAGGATATAGATTGGATTAAAACACTATGAATTCATCCTGCATTCTGCTAAGAGTCTTGGTGTAACAAGATGTTCTGGAAATAAGGTCAGGATATAGATTGGATTAAAACACTATGAATTCATCCTGCATTCTGCTAAGAGTCTTGGTGTAACAAGATGTTCTGGAAATAAGGTCAGGATATAGATTGGATTAAAACACTATGAATTCATCCTGCATTCTGCTAAGAGTCTTGGTGTAACAAGATGTTCTGGAAAGAAGGTCAGGATATAGATTGGATTAAAACACTATGAATTCATCCTGCATTCTGCTAAGAGTCTTGGTGTAACAAGATGTTCTGGAAATAAGGTCAGGATATAGATTGGATTAAAACACTATGAATTCATCCTGCATTCTGCTAAGAGTCTTGGTGTAACAAGATGTTCTGGAAATAAGGTCAGGATATAGATTGGATTAAAACACTATGAATTCATCCTGCATTCTGCTAAGAGTCTTGGTGTAACAAGATGTTCTGGAAAGAAGGTCAGGATATAGATTGGATTAAAACACTATGAATTCATCCTGCATTCTGCTAAGAGTCTTGGTGTAACAAGATGTTCTGGAAAGAAGGTCAGGATATAGATTGGATTAAAACACTATGAATTCATCCTGCATTCTGCTAAGAGTCTTGGTGTAACAAGATGTTCTGGAAATAAGGTCAGGATATAGATTGGATTAAAACACTATGAATTCATCCTGCATTCTGCTAAGAGTCTTGGTGTAACAAGATGTTCTGGAAATAAGGTCAGGATATAGATTGGATTAAAACACTATGAATTCATCCTGCATTCTGCTAAGAGTCTTGGTGTAACAAGATGTTCTGGAAATAAGGTCAGGATATAGATTGGATTAAAACACTATGAATTCATCCTGCATTCTGCTAAGAGTCTTGGTGTAACAAGATGTTCTGGAAATAAGGTCAGGATATAGATTGGATTAAAACACTATGAATTCATCCTGCATTCTGCTAAGAGTCTTGGTGTAACAAGATGTTCTGGAAATAAGGTCAGGATATAGATTGGATTAAAACACTATGAATTCATCCTGCATTCTGCTAAGAGTCTTGGTGTAACAAGATGTTCTGGAAATAAGGTCAGGATATAGATTGGATTAAAACACTATGAATTCATCCTGCATTCTGCTAAGAGTCTTGGTGTAACAAGATGTTCTGGAAATAAGGTCAGGATATAGATTGGATTAAAACACTATGAATTCATCCTGCATTCTGCTAAGAGTCTTGGTGTAACAAGATGTTCTGGAAAGAAGGTCAGGATATAGATTGGATTAAAACACTATGAATTCATCCTGCATTCTGCTAAGAGTCTTGGTGTAACAAGATGTTCTGGAAAGAAGGTCAGGATATAGATTGGATTAAAACACTATGAATTCATCCTGCATTCTGCTAAGAGTCTTGGTGTAACAAGATGTTCTGGAAATAAGGTCAGGATATAGATTGGATCAAAACACTATGAATTCATCCTGCATTCTGCTAAGAGTCTTGGTGTAACAAGATGTTCTGGAAATAAGGTCAGGATATAGATTGGATCAAAACACTATGAATTCATCCTGCATTCTGCTAAGAGTCTTGGTGTAACAAGATGTTCTGGAAATAAGGTCAGGATATAGATTGGATTAAAACACTATGAATTCATCCTGCATTCTGCTAAGAGTCTTGGTGTAACAAGATGTTCTGGAAATAAGGTCAGGATATAGATTGGATTAAAACACTATGAATTCATCCTGCATTCTGCTAAGAGTCTTGGTGTAACAAGATGTTCTGGAAATAAGGTCAGGATATAGATTGGATTAAAACACTATGAATTCATCCTGCATTCTGCTAAGAGTCTTGGTGTAACAAGATGTTCTGGAAAGAAGGTCAGGATATAGATTGGATTAAAACACTATGAATTCATCCTGCATTCTGCTAAGAGTCTTGGTGTAACAAGATGTTCTGGAAAGAAGGTCAGGATATAGATTGGATTAAAACACTATGAATTCATCCTGCATTCTGCTAAGAGTCTTGGTGTAACAAGATGTTCTGGAAATAAGGTCAGGATATAGATTGGATCAAAACACTATGAATTCATCCTGCATTCTGCTAAGAGTCTTGGTGTAACAAGATGTTCTGGAAATAAGGTCAGGATATAGATTGGATTAAAACACTATGAATTCATCCTGCATTCTGCTAAGAGTCTTGGTGTAACAAGATGTTCTGGAAAGAAGGTCAGGATATAGATTGGATTAAAACACTATGAATTCATCCTGCATTCTGCTAAGAGTCTTGGTGTAACAAGATGTTCTGGAAATAAGGTCAGGATATAGATTGGATTAAAACACTATGAATTCATCCTGCATTCTGCTAAGAGTCTTGGTGTAACAAGATGTTCTGGAAATAAGGTCAGGATATAGATTGGATTAAAACACTATGAATTCATCCTGCATTCTGCTAAGAGTCTTGGTGTAACAAGATGTTCTGGAAATAAGGTCAGGATATAGATTGGATCAAAACACTATGAATTCATCCTGCATTCTGCTAAGAGTCTTGGTGTAACAAGATGTTCTGGAAATAAGGTCAGGATATAGATTGGATCAAAACACTATGAATTCATCCTGCATTCTGCTAAGAGTCTTGGTGTAACAAGATGTTCTGGAAAGAAGGTCAGGATATAGATTGGATTAAAACACTATGAATTCATCCTGCATTCTGCTAAGAGTCTTGGTGTAACAAGATGTTCTGGAAATAAGGTCAGGATATAGATTGGATCAAAACACTATGAATTCATCCTGCATTCTGCTAAGAGTCTTGGTGTAACAAGATGTTCTGGAAATAAGGTCAGGATATAGATTGGATCAAAACACTATGAATTCATCCTGCATTCTGCTAAGAGTCTTGGTGTAACAAGATGTTCTGGAAAGAAGGTCAGGATATAGATTGGATCAAAACACTATGAATTCATCCTGCATTCTGCTAAGAGTCTTGGTGTAACAAGATGTTCTGGAAAGAAGGTCAGGATATAGATTGGATTAAAACACTATGAATTCATCCTGCATTCTGCTAAGAGTCTTGGTGTAACAAGATGTTCTGGAAATAAGGTCAGGATATAGATTGGATTAAAACACTATGAATTCATCCTGCATTCTGCTAAGAGTCTTGGTGTAACAAGATGTTCTGGAAAGAAGGTCAGGATATAGATTGGATTAAAACACTATGAATTCATCCTGCATTCTGCTAAGAGTCTTGGTGTAACAAGATGTTCTGGAAATAAGGTCAGGATATAGATTGGATTAAAACACTATGAATTCATCCTGCATTCTGCTAAGAGTCTTGGTGTAACAAGATGTTCTGGAAATAAGGTCAGGATATAGATTGGATTAAAACACTATGAATTCATCCTGCATTCTGCTAAGAGTCTTGGTGTAACAAGATGTTCTGGAAAGAAGGTCAGGATATAGATTGGATTAAAACACTATGAATTCATCCTGCATTCTGCTAAGAGTCTTGGTGTAACAAGATGTTCTGGAAATAAGGTCAGGATATAGATTGGATTAAAACACTATGAATTCATCCTGCATTCTGCTAAGAGTCTTGGTGTAACAAGATGTTCTGGAAATAAGGTCAGGATATAGATTGGATTAAAACACTATGAATTCATCCTGCATTCTGCTAAGAGTCTTGGTGTAACAAGATGTTCTGGAAAGAAGGTCAGGATATAGATTGGATTAAAACACTATGAATTCATCCTGCATTCTGCTAAGAGTCTTGGTGTAACAAGATGTTCTGGAAAGAAGGTCAGGATATAGATTGGATTAAAACACTATGAATTCATCCTGCATTCTGCTAAGAGTCTTGGTGTAACAAGATGTTCTGGAAATAAGGTCAGGATATAGATTGGATCAAAACACTATGAATTCATCCTGCATTCTGCTAAGAGTCTTGGTGTAACAAGATGTTCTGGAAATAAGGTCAGGATATAGATTGGATTAAAACACTATGAATTCATCCTGCATTCTGCTAAGAGTCTTGGTGTAACAAGATGTTCTGGAAATAAGGTCAGGATATAGATTGGATTAAAACACTATGAATTCATCCTGCATTCTGCTAAGAGTCTTGGTGTAACAAGATGTTCTGGAAATAAGGTCAGGATATAGATTGGATTAAAACACTATGAATTCATCCTGCATTCTGCTAAGAGTCTTGGTGTAACAAGATGTTCTGGAAAGAAGGTCAGGATATAGATTGGATTAAAACACTATGAATTCATCCTGCATTCTGCTAAGAGTCTTGGTGTAACAAGATGTTCTGGAAATAAGGTCAGGATATAGATTGGATCAAAACACTATGAATTCATCCTGCATTCTGCTAAGAGTCTTGGTGTAACAAGATGTTCTGGAAATAAGGTCAGGATATAGATTGGATCAAAACACTATGAATTCATCCTGCATTCTGCTAAGAGTCTTGGTGTAACAAGATGTTCTGGAAATAAGGTCAGGATATAGATTGGATTAAAACACTATGAATTCATCCTGCATTCTGCTAAGAGTCTTGGTGTAACAAGATGTTCTGGAAATAAGGTCAGGATATAGATTGGATTAAAACACTATGAATTCATCCTGCATTCTGCTAAGAGTCTTGGTGTAACAAGATGTTCTGGAAATAAGGTCAGGATATAGATTGGATTAAAACACTATGAATTCATCCTGCATTCTGCTAAGAGTCTTGGTGTAACAAGATGTTCTGGAAATAAGGTCAGGATATAGATTGGATTAAAACACTATGAATTCATCCTGCATTCTGCTAAGAGTCTTGGTGTAACAAGATGTTCTGGAAATAAGGTCAGGATATAGATTGGATTAAAACACTATGAATTCATCCTGCATTCTGCTAAGAGTCTTGGTGTAACAAGATGTTCTGGAAATAAGGTCAGGATATAGATTGGATTAAAACACTATGAATTCATCCTGCATTCTGCTAAGAGTCTTGGTGTAACAAGATGTTCTGGAAATAAGGTCAGGATATAGATTGGATTAAAACACTATGAATTCATCCTGCATTCTGCTAAGAGTCTTGGTGTAACAAGATGTTCTGGAAATAAGGTCAGGATATAGATTGGATTAAAACACTATGAATTCATCCTGCATTCTGCTAAGAGTCTTGGTGTAACAAGATGTTCTGGAAATAAGGTCAGGATATAGATTGGATTAAAACACTATGAATTCATCCTGCATTCTGCTAAGAGTCTTGGTGTAACAAGATGTTCTGGAAAGAAGGTCAGGATATAGATTGGATTAAAACACTATGAATTCATCCTGCATTCTGCTAAGAGTCTTGGTGTAACAAGATGTTCTGGAAAGAAGGTCAGGATATAGATTGGATTAAAACACTATGAATTCATCCTGCATTCTGCTAAGAGTCTTGGTGTAACAAGATGTTCTGGAAATAAGGTCAGGATATAGATTGGATTAAAACACTATGAATTCATCCTGCATTCTGCTAAGAGTCTTGGTGTAACAAGATGTTCTGGAAAGAAGGTCAGGATATAGATTGGATTAAAACACTATGAATTCATCCTGCATTCTGCTAAGAGTCTTGGTGTAACAAGATGTTCTGGAAAGAAGGTCAGGATATAGATTGGATTAAAACACTATGAATTCATCCTGCATTCTGCTAAGAGTCTTGGTGTAACAAGATGTTCTGGAAAGAAGGTCAGGATATAGATTGGATTAAAACACTATGAATTCATCCTGCATTCTGCTAAGAGTCTTGGTGTAACAAGATGTTCTGGAAATAAGGTCAGGATATAGATTGGATTAAAACACTATGAATTCATCCTGCATTCTGCTAAGAGTCTTGGTGTAACAAGATGTTCTGGAAATAAGGTCAGGATATAGATTGGATTAAAACACTATGAATTCATCCTGCATTCTGCTAAGAGTCTTGGTGTAACAAGATGTTCTGGAAATAAGGTCAGGATATAGATTGGATTAAAACACTATGAATTCATCCTGCATTCTGCTAAGAGTCTTGGTGTAACAAGATTCACAGTGTAGTTACTCTCAGTAAGAGCTCAACCTGTTATGTTAGGAAACAGTGTGGTCCTGTGTAGCTTGGCTGGTAAAGCGTGTGGTGCTAGCCAAGGTTGTAGGTTCAAATCCAGCAGAGGTAGACACTGAGTGCTCTTTTCTCCTGTCCCACCTGCTCGCCCTGGTCTGCTATCTGAAGACACTGTCCCACCTGCCAACTCTGGTCTGCTATCTGAAGACACTGTCCTACCTGTCCACTCTGGTCTGCTATCTGAAGACACTGTGCCACCTGTCCACTCTGGTCTGCTATCTGAGGACACTGTCCCACCTGTCCACTCTGGTCTGCTATCTGAGAACACTGTCCCACCTGTCCACTCTGGTCTGCTATCTGAGAACACTGTCCCACCTGTCCACTCTGGTCTGCTATCTGAGAACACTGTCCCACCTGTCCACTCTGGTCTGCTATCTGAGAACAATGTCCCACCTGTCCACTCTAGTCTGCTATATGAGTACACCACACAAACAAGCAAATCCACAATAACATCTGCTAAACATGTGTGTGTGACCAATAAAATGTGATTTGATTTGAAATACTAGCCTGCTCTGGACTGCCAACTGAAGACACCACACTACCAAAACCTGGTGAGATCTTTCATTTGATTAGCCTGCCTTGAGTGGGTGGAGTTTACAGTTTTGGGACTATTCTGTTGGTTACATTGCACTATGCAAGCTCAAATGGAACATAGATACAGCATTTGAAATGATTTGTAATACTATTTGAACCCAGGTCTTCACACCACTGCACTAGAGAGGAAGGAACTGGCTCAGAGAACACCACTGGCCCTTTGCACTTGGAAAAGCCTCAATAAAATAGGATTTGTTCCAGTTGTTTCCTGAGGGTTACGATGGGGCAGACGAGTGTGCATGTGTGTGTGTGTGTGTGTGTGTGTGTGTGTTTGTGTGTGTGTGTGTTTGTTACTCAGGGTTAAGATGGGGCGGACGAGTGTGTGTGTTTGTGTGTGTGTGTGTGTGTGTGTGTGTGTGTGTGTGTGTGTGTGTGTGTGTGTGTGTGTGTGTTACTCAGGGTTAGAGGGGAGCGGACGAGGGCAGAGACAGAACGGTAAAGCCGACAGCTGCCTGGCAGCAGCTCAAAACGCAGCTTAGCATTTTCCTTTTCCACTGTTCTGACTGACTGGCACACAATAGGTCTGTTCCAATTGGGACCCTATTCACTATATAGTGCACTGATTTGGACCAGGACCCATAAGCCTCTGGTCAAAAGTAGTGCACTATGTAGGAAATAAGGGTGCCATTTGGGTCGCACAAAATGTGAAGCTCTACAACTGTAACTCCCAGCCAGAGGACTATTCAGAGCCGTATAAAGAGATGGGCTGATGGGCTGATGGGCTGATGGGCTGATGGGCTGATTGGCTGATTGGCTGATTGGCTGATGGGCTGATGGGCTATTGGGCTATTGGGCTATTGGGCTGATGGGCTGATGGGCTGATGGGCTGATGGGCTGATGGGCTGATGGGCTATTGGGCTGATGGGCTGATGGGCTATTGGGCTGATGGGCTGATGGGCTGATATGGGCTGATGGGCTGATGGGCTGATGGGCTATTGGGCTGATGGGCTGATGGGCAGATGGGCTGATGTGCTGATGGGCTGATGTGCTGATGGGCTGATGGGCTATTGGGCTATTGGGCTGATGGGCTGATGGGCTGATGGGCTGATGGGCTGATGGGCTGATGGGCTGATGGGCTGATGGGCTGATGGGCTGATGGGCTATTGGGCTGATGGGCTGATGGGCTATTGGGCTGATGGGCTGATGGGCTGATGGGCTATTGGGCTGATGGGCTGATGGGCCGATGGGCCGATGGGCTGATGGGCTGATGGGCTGATGGGCTGATGGGCTGATGGGCTGATGGGCTGATTGGCTGATGGGCTGATGTGCTGATGAGCTGATGGGCTGATGGGCTGACAACATGGTTGACTTAAGACACAGCAGATCAGATGGCCAAAGATTAGAGCTATCAGCAATCGTTGGTTTCTTTCTCTCCTGGCACTTTTTCCCTCTCTGTCTAAGTCTGTGGAAATCACATACAGATAGCCATTTATGACAAATCTGGGCAACAGTCCCTCGTTTGACCACTAGATGGCACACTAGCTTCATGGATGATAGAATAGTAGCAAGGCTGCCAGAGTAGGAGGTAGAGAAGAGCCAACACGAGTCCACTATAAAGCTGTAAGCCTTGTGAGTGGGTGGGGGTGGATAGATATCCTTAAAGCATGAATGCAGCTATGATGTGTGTTGGGTAACATCCGTAATTACTGCAGTTTGGCAATTAACTACTTAATCGCGTGAAGGAGATTCGTGAGCAGCGGTTTCGTTGTGGTGTGTGAGAGTGGGAAAGAAAAGGAGAGAGGAGACGGAGAAAGATGTGAGAGAGAGAGAGAGGTAGAGGGGAGAGATGGAGAGAGAGAGGGGGAGAGAAGGGAGAGGGGGAACGAGGGGAGAGATGGAGAGAAAGAGAGAGAGGGGGAAGGGGGAGAGATGGTGAGAAAGAGAGAGAAAGAGGGGGGGTGGGAGAGAGACGAAGAGAGATGGAGAAGGAGTAAGAGACAGAGAGAGAGAGAGAGGGAGAGAGAGGGGGAGAGAGAGGAGAGATGGAGAGAGAGAGAGAAACGACAGATGGAGAGATGAAGATAAAGGGTGTATAGTGAGAAACGAAGAGAGAGAGAGAGATGGAGAGAAAGAGAAGGAGCGAGAGACAAAGAGAGAGAGTAAGGGTGATAGATAGTGAGAAAAATTAGAACGTGAGAGAGGGAGAGAACAAGAATACGAAAGAGAGAGAATAAGGGTGATAGATAGTGAGAAAAATTAGAACGTGAGAGAGAGGGAGAGAATACGAAAGAGAGAGAGAGAGAGAGAGAGAGAGAGTGAACAAGCGAGTTATTTTCTCTTCCCTCTCCTTCTGTCTCTGCTGTAGTGAAGTGATACAGGTATTATCATAATACAGGTGTTGTCACACAGTGAAAGAAGACACTGTATCTTCGAGAGGACTGAACACACACACACACACAAACACACACACACACACACACACACACAAACACACACACAGTCAACACGAGCAGCTATATCAAATGAAATACCCCACACAGAGTGTTACAGAGAATGAGACATGAACTAATACTGTATAACCGATGGGAGTTGAACCTCGGTCATCTGCTTGCCAACCCAACATCTTAACCATTCCACCAATAGGACATCCTCAAAGCCTGAGGATGCCAAGTGTCAGGGCTACCTCATCAGGATAGTGTGAATTGAAATCGCCTCTGAATCACTAGCGCAGTCACAATGCTACTAGCTAAAGTTGAAGTCGGAAGTTTACATACACTTAGGTTGGAGCCATTAAAACTAGTTTTTTCAATCACTCCACAAATTTCTTGCTAACAAACTATAGTTTTGGCAAGTCGGTTAGGACATCTACTTTGTGCATGACACAAGTCATTTTTCCCAAAATTGTATTACAGACGGATTATTTAATTTATATTTCACTGCATCACAATTCCAGTGGGTCAGAAGTTTACATACACTAAGTTGACTGTGCCTTTAAACAGCTTGGAAAATTCCAGAAAATGCTTTAGAAACTTCTGATAGGCTAATAGACATAATTTGAGTCAATTGGAGGTGTACCTGTGGATGTGTTTCAAGGCCTACCTTCAAACTCTTTGCTTGACATCATGGGAAAATCAAAAGAAATCAGCCAATACCTCAGAAAAAAGCCTGGTTCATCCTTGGGAGCAATTTCCAAACGCCTGAAGGTACCAATTTCATCTGTACAAACAATAGTACGCAAGTATAAACACCATGGGACCACACATCCGTCATACCGCTCAGGAAGGAGACGCTTTCTGTCTCCCAGAGATGAACGTACTTTGGTGCGAAAAGTGCAAATCAATCCCAGAACAACAGCAAAGGACCTTGTGAAGATGCTGGAGGAAACAGGTACAAAAGTATCTATATCCACAGTAAAACGAGTCCTATATCGACATAACTGAAAAGGCCGCTCAGCAAGGAAGAAGCCACTGCTCCAAAACCGCCATAAAAAAGTCAGACTGCGGTTTACAACTGCACATGGGGACAAAGATCGTACATTTTGGAGAAATGTCCTCTGGTCTGATGAAACAAAAATAGAACTGTTTGGCCATAATGACCATCGTTATGTTTGGAGGAAAAAGAGGGAGGCTTGCAAGCCAAAGAACACCATCGCAACCGTGAAGCACGGGGGTGGCAGCATCATGTTGTGGGGGTGCTTTGCTGCAGGAGGGACTGGTGCACTTCACAAAATAGATGGCATCATAAGGTAGGAAAATGATGTGGATAGATTGAAGCAACATCTCAAAACATCAGTCAGGTAAAATTTTGGTCGCAAAGGGGTCTTCCGAATGGACAATGACCCCAAGCATACTTCCAAAGTTGTGGCAAAATGGCTTAAGGACAACAAAGTCAAGCTATTGGAGTGGCTATCCCAAAGCCCTGACCTCAATCCTATAGAATCCTATAGAAAATTGGAGGGCAGATGCCCTACAAACCTGATTCAGTTACACCAGCTCTGTCAGGAGGAATGGGCCAAAATTCGCCCAATTTATTGTGGGAAGCTTGTGGAAGGCTACCCAAAACATTTGACCAAAGTTAAACAATTTAAAGGCTATGCTACCAAATACCAATTGAGTGTATGTAAGCTTCTGACCAACTGGGAACGTGATGAAAGAAATTAAAGCTTAAATAAATAATTCTCTCTACTATTAATCTGACATTTCACATGCTTAAAATAAAGTGGTGATCCTAACTGACCTAAGACAGGGAATTTTTACTAGGATTAAATGTCAAGAATTGTGAAAAACAGAGTTTAAATGTATTTAGCTAAGGTGTACGTAAACTTCTGACTTCAACTGTACATCTCTAATTTAGACTTAACAACTCCTAAGGAGAGGATAGAAGAAAAGAGAGAGGAGAGATAGGAGAGGAGAAAGGGGAGGAGAGAGGAGAGGTGAGAGGAGAAAGGGGAGGAGAGAGGAGAGAGGAGAGGAGAAAGGTGAGGAGAGAGGAGAGAGGAGAGAAGAAAGGGGAGGAGATAGGAGAGAGGAGAAAGGGGAGGACAGAGGAGAGAGGAGAGAAGAAAGGGGAGGAGAGAGGAGAGGAGAAAGAGGAGGAGAGAGGAGAGAGGAGAGGAGAAAGGGGAGGAGAGAGGAGAGAGGAGAGAAGAAAGGGGAGGAGAGAGGAGAGGAGAAAGAGGAGGAGAGAGGAGAGAGGAGAGGAGAAAGGGGAGGAGAGAGGAGAGAGGAGAGGAGAAAGGGGAGGAGAGAGGAGAGAGGAGAGGAGAAAGGTGAGGAGAGAGGAGAGAGGAGAGAAGAAAGGGGAGGAGATAGAGGAGAGGAGAAAGGGGAGGAGAGAGGAGAGAAGAAAGGGGAGGAGAGAGGAGAGGAGAAAGAGGAGGAGAGAGGAAAGAGGAGAGGAGAAAGGGGAGGAGAGAGGAGAGAGGAGAGGAGAAAGGGGAGGAGAGAGGAGAGAGGAGAGGAGAAAGGGGAGGAGAGAGGAGAGAGGAGAGGAGAAAGGGGAGGAGAGAGGAGAGAGGAGAGGAGAAAGGGGAGGAGAGAGGAGAGAGGAGAGAAGAAAGGGGAGGAGAGAGGAGAGAGGAGAATAGAAAGGGGAGGAGAGAGGAGATAGGAGAGGAGAAAGATGAGAGAGGAGAGAGGAGAGGAGAGGAGAGGAGAGGAGAGGAGAGGAAAGGAGAGGAGAGGAGAGGAGAGGAGAGAGGGGAGAGGAGAGAGGAGAGGGGAGAAGGAGAGAGGAGATGAGAGGAGAGGAGATGAGAGGAGAGGAGAGAAGAGAAGAGGAGAGGAGAGAGGGGAGAAGAGAGGAAAGGAGGGGAGAGAGGAGAAGAGACGAGAGGGGAGGAAAGGAGAGGAGAGAGGAGGTTGATGATGAAATTATACTAATTAGCATTTTCACATGAAGAAGGAGAACATTAATTTACATTCAACTCTGAGTTCAATTTCCTTCTGATCAGCTTGAGGGGGGTGGGGGGGGGGGGACTACACACACTACATCTTATTGGACCATCGAATTGGTCACATCGTCTCTCAGAGATATTAACGGTTCCGTTCTGGATTTTACATTGGCTGGACTGGGATTCTCAGGAGAAGAGAGTTGAGAGGAAAGGAGGCTGCAAGGACCATACACACACGTGAGCACGGGCACACGCACACACAAACACACAAACACAAACCCCCTCACCCTACTGTGCCCTCCCACTCTGCCTGCCTCTAAAATATTCTCATGTCTTAAAGGACCATCTAATTGGTCACGGCGTCTCTCAGAAATATTCACTGTTCGGTTCTGGATTTTGGATTGGCTAGACTGGACTGAGATTCTCAGCTGGGATTCTCAGCTGATTCAGTGCAGATTGTGAGGTCATTGGAATGCTTGGCAAGGCAGCGGCCATAGAAGTCAGCTGTTCAGCACAAACAGATCTGGGATGAGGGTAGTACTGTACAACCAGATGTTGTTCCAGTTAGGGAACATACTGCCCAGTTGATTTCACACACTACATGTTAGAGGTCAGAGAGGTTATAGTCAGCAGGCTGCAGGCTTTTATAGTATACAGGGACCCATAGATAACTAAGCCCAGCCAGCGTACATACTGTATCCATATTACTATTCTCCACACACACTGCCACATGTCCCTAACTCTTGGTCTCTCTAGCTGTCCTCCTCTCTACACATCCCTAACTATTGGTCTCTCTAGCTGTCCTCCCCTCTCCCTGTCCCTAACTCTTGGTCTCTCTAGCTGTCCTCCTCTCTCCCTGTCCCTAAGTCTTGGTCTCTCTAGCTGTCCTCCTCTCTTCCTGTCCCTAACTCTTGGTCTACTAGCTGTCCTCTCTCCCTGTCCCTGACTCTTGGTCTCTCTAGCTGTCCTCCTCTCTCCCTGTCCCTAACTCTTGGTCTCTCTAGCTGTCCTCCTCTCTACACGTCCCTAACTCTTGGTCTCTCTAGCTGTCTTCTCACCCTGGGGATGCTTCAGAGTTCATTAGGCCATTTTAGCATGCATCAACACACGTTATTGTAAGGAAGACTCTTCTCCTCACTCTCTTCTCTCACGCTCATAATTTATGTAAATATATTTTTTGCGATGCAGTGCCTTAGACCTCCGCGCCACTCAGGAGGCCCCTCACTCTGGGTTTGATCTTGACTCCAGAACAGAGTGAAATATGGCCTGGGGGTATTTCTGACAGTGTGGAGCCAGACACATACCACTCTGGGGGAGTTCTATAGCATGAAATGGGCCTGACAGTCACCGGTCAGACCTGAGTTCAAACACTATTTGAGACACAGAGACACACACACACAGAGACACACAGAGAGAGAGAGAGAGAGAGACACACACACGCAGAGAGAGAGAGAGATACTCACACACACACAGAGAGAGAGAGAGACACACACACAGAGATAGAGAGACACACACACACACACGCACACACACATGCACGCACGCACGCACACACACAGTCACACACAGGTCCCATCACCTATCTCTGAGGTGCCATCCTGTAGGTCAGTGGTGTCAGTGGCAGGGCCTTCTACAGCCGACCACCTGACACATGATATTCTATCAGAAATACAAAGACATTAGATACAGGAAACACAGCCTCAGGGTGTCTGCTACTGATGGCGTCTGACACGGTGTGTGTGTGTGTGTGTGTTGTCGGGGTGAACATACTCTGCTTGGTAGAGCCACGTCCCTTGAGACATTATGGTGATGTTGTGTGTGTGTGTGTACGTGTGTGTGTGTGTGAATGAGTACTATGCTTCTTGGCCAACTAAAGCCAGGCCTACCTTGTCCTCAGCGGATGGGCTGACCTACATTACCACCCTCGTTCAACATGGCCAAACCAACACACACACACAGAGACACACACACAGAGACACACACACACACACACACACACACACACACACACACACACTCCCATAGAGTATCCATCCAGCCAGGCCAGTGAACAATGTGTAATCAGAGTCCTGGCCCTGCTCTCTGTCCTCGGCAGGGTAATCCACTGGCCTCTTAATGGGTGTTTATTTTTTACGCCCGTGGATCCAGCCATACACAGGTGGTGTGTGTGTATGTCAATGTGTGTGTTTGTCTATTTGTGTATGTGTGTGTGTGTATTTGTGTGTATTGTGTGTGTGTGTGTGTTTGTGTGTCTATGTGTGTTTGTGTATTTGTGTATGTGTGTGTGTATTTGTGTGTGTTGTGTGTGTGTGTTTGTTTGTCTATGTGTGTTTGTGTATTTGTGTATGTGTGTTTGTGTATTTGTGTATGTGTGTATTTGTGTGTGTGTGTGTGTGTGTGTGTGTGTGCGTGCGTGCGTGCGTGCTTATGTGTATGCGTGTGTGTGTATGTGTGTGTATGTGAATGCGTGCGCGTGTGTGTGTGTGTGTGTGTGTGTGTTTATGTGTATGCGTGTGTGTGTATGTGTGTCTCACTGGGAACCAGCCAGATAAATCATCACTCTGAGCATCTGTCCTCTCTCCCCCATGTGCCAAACACTTCCCCCCGTCTCCCCCTTCTCTCTGTTCTCACCCATCTCTACTCTGTTTCCTTCTTTCCCCCATTCCTTCCTCCGCTCCAACCAACTCTCAGTCCAAATCTGCAGACCTGTTCATAGACATTTGGGTTTCCCCTTCTGCCCCTTTCTGTCCTGTCCTCACCTGGTCTTGTTCAACAAAGGGGTAACACTGTTAAAATACACCCGCACCGCCTGTGTCCTCCACTCCTGAACACGACAGAAGGGTGTAAATCTCAGCTGTGAGCCCTGTGCTGACCTGTACATTTTCTTTGTTGTGTCACTCGGTCTCTGAGCTCCAACGGTCTATCCTGCATGGGTCAGGCAATACTGTACCTGTAGACACCTACCTGCTACTACTAGCTGCTAGCTAGCTACATACCTCTACCATTCCACAAGGCTACCGTTTTAAACCATAGGCCCCCATACAACTTTATCTACTGCTAGCTTGTTACACACCTGCATAGTAGCATACCATTATTTATCTAAGCTCTGGTTGTTTTAAAGTTACACAGCCCCATATCCACTCACTGGAGTGGGCTAGGCAATACTGCACTGTGGCTAGCCTAGTTACCTGCTACATACTGCACTGTGGCTACCCTAGCTACCTGCTACACACTGCACTATAGCTACCCTAGCTACCTGCTACATACTGCACTGTGGCTACCCTAGCTACCTGCTACACACTGCACTGTGGCTAGCCTAGCTACCTGCTACATACTGCACTGTGGCTACCCTAGCTACCTGCTACATACTGCACTGTGGCTAGCCTAGCTACCTGCTACATACTGCACTGTGGCTAGCCTAGCTACCTGCTACATACTGTACTGTGGCTACCCTAGCTACCTGCTACATACTGTACTGTGGCTAGCCTAGCTATCTGCTACATACTGCACTGTGGCTAGCCTAGCTACCTGCTACATACTGCACTGTGGCTAGCCTAGCTACCTGCTACATACTGTACTGTGGCTACGCTAGCTAACTGCTACATACTGCACTGTGGCTACCCTAGCTACCTGCTACATAGAACCCTGTAATGAATACAGTACACCTGTATGACAGAAGAGAACCCTGTGGTGAATACAGTACACCTGTATGACAGAAGAGAACCCTGTGGTGAATACAGTACACCTGTATGGTAGAAGAGAACCCTGTAATGAATACAGTACACCTGTATGGTAGAAGAGAACCCTGTGGTGAATACAGTACACCTGTATGACAGAAGAGAACCCTGTGGTGAATACAGTACACCTGTATGGTAGAAGAGAACCCTGTGGTGAATACAGTACACCTGTATGGTAGAAGAGAACCCTGTAATGAATACAGTACACCTGTATGGTAGAAGAGAACCCTGTGGTGAATACAGTACACCTGTATGACAGAAGAGAACCCTGTGGTGAATACAGTACACCTATATGGTAGAAGAGAACCCTGTGGTGAATACAGTACACCTGTATGACAGAAGAGAACCCTGTGGTGAATACAGTACACCTGTATGGTAGAAGAGAACCCTGTGGTGAATACAGTACACCTGTATGGTAGAAGAGAACCCTGTAATGAATACAGTACACCTGTATGGTAGAAGAGAACCCTGTGGTGAATACAGTACACCTGTATGACAGAAGAGAACCCTGTGGTGAATACAGTACACCTGTATGGTAGAAGAGAACCCTGTGGTGAATACAGTACACCTGTATGACAGAAGAGAACCCTGTAATGAATACAGTACACCTGTATGGTAGAAGAGAACCCTGTGGTGAATACAGTACACCTGTATGACAGAAGAGAACCCTGTGGTGAATACAGTACACCTGTATGGTAGAAGAGAACCCTGTGGTGAATACAGTACACCTGTATGACAGAAGAGAACCCTGTGGTGAATACAGTACATCTGTATGGTAGAAGAGAACCCTGTAATGAATACAGTACACCTGTATGGTAGAAGAGAACCCTGTGGTGAATACAGTACACCTGTATGACAGAAGAGAACCCTGTGGTGAATACAGTACACCTATATGGTAGAAGAGAACCCTGTGGTGAATACAGTACACCTGTATGACAGAAGAGAACCCTGTGGTGAATACAGTACACCTGTATGACAGAAGAGAACCCTGTGGTGAATACAGTACACCTGTATGACAGAAGAGAACCCTGTGGTGAATACAGTACACCTGTATGGTAGAAGAGAACCCTGTAATGAATACAGTACACCTGTATGGTAGAAGAGAACCATGTGGTGAATACAGTACACCTGTATGGTAGAAGAGAACCCTGTGGTGAATACAGTACACCTGTATGGTAGAAGAGAACCCTGTAATGAATACAGTACACCTGTATGGTAGAAGAGAACCCTGTGGTGAATACAGTACACCTGTATGACAGAAGAGAACCCTGTGGTGAATACAGTACACCTGTATGGTAGAAGAGAACCATGTGGTGAATACAGTACACCTGTATGACAGAAGAGAACCCTGTGGTGAATACAGTACACCTGTATGGTAGAAGAGAAGCCTGTGGTGAATACAGTACACCTGTATGGTAGAAGAGAACCATGTGGTGAATACAGTACACCTGTATGACAGAAGATAACCCTGTGGTGAATACAGTACACCTGTATGGTAGAAGAGAAGCCTGTGGTGAATACAGTACACCTGTATGGTAGAAGAGAACCCTGTGATGAATACAGTACACCTGTATGACAGAAGAGAACCCTGTGGTGAATACAGTACACCTGTATGACAGAATAGAACCCTGTAATGAATACAGTACACCTGTATGACAGAAGAGAACCCTGTGGTGAATACAGTACACCTGTATGACAGAAGAGAACTCTGTGGTGAATACAGTACACCTGTATGACAGAAGAGAACCCTGTGGTGAATACAGTACACCTGTATGGTAGAAGAGAACCCTGTGGTGAATACAGTACACCTGTATGACAGAAGATAACCCTGTGGTGAATACAGTACACCTGTATGGTAGAAGAGAACTCTGTGGTGAATACAGCACACCTGTATGACAGAAGAGAACCCTCTGGTGAATACAGTACACCTGTATGACAGAATAGAACTCTGTGGTGAATACAGTACACCTGTATGACAGAAGAGAACCCTGTGGTGAATACAGTACACCTGTATGACAGAAGAGAACCCTGTGGTGAATACAGTACACTTGTATGGTAGAAGAGAACCCTGTACACCTGTACAGTACACCTGTAACATCCAACCCAAAATCACTACTGCCAACAATGCTTCATGGCGTGATGATGTCAGGTTGAGCAAAACTTAACAAAACACTACTAAAGGTGATTGTGTCAATAACCCACCAACTCTCATGTGTTTGTTCAGTCTGGCACGCACGCACACATACACACTGGAGGCCTGCAGGCTAATGGCCTCTAATGGACTCAGCCATATCTCCCTCCCTTTCTCTATCTCCCTCCTTCCCCCCACCTGAGGAGCTCAGAACGGAAACCACAGCCAACTATAACACTCCTCGCCGGCTAACTTTCTCATAACTCCTCCCCTATCACTTTACCTGTCTCATAACTCCTCCCCTATCACTTTACCTGTCCCATAACTCCTCCCCTATCACTTTACCTGTCCCATAACTCCTCCCCTATCACTTTACCTGTCTCATAACTCCTCCCCTATCACTTTACCTGTCTCATAACTCCTCCCCTATCACTTTACCTGTCTCATAACTCCTCCCCTATCACTTTACCTGTCCCATAACTCCTCCCCTATCACTTTACCTGTCCCATAACTCCTCCCCTATCACTTTACCTGTCCCATAACTCCTCCCCTATCACTTTACCTGTCACGTAACTCCTCCACCATTCACTTTACCTGTCTCATAACTCCTCCCCTATCACTTTACCTGTCTCATAACTCCTCCCCTATCACTTTACCTGTCTCATAACTCCTCCCCTATCACTTTACCTGTCTCATAACACCTCCCTTATCACGTTACCTGTCTCATAACTCCTCCCCTATCACTTTACCTGTCTCATAACTCCTCCCCTATCACTTTACCTGTCACATAACTCCTCCACCATTCACTGTACCTGTCTCTTAACTCCTCCCCTATCACTTTACCTGTCTCATAACTCCTCCCCTATCACTTTACCTGTCTCATAACTCCTCCCCTATCACTTTACCTGTCTCATAACTCCTCCCCTATCACTTTACCTGTCTCATAACTCCTCCCCCATCACTTTACCTGTCTCATAACTCCTCCCCTATCACTTTACCTGTCTCATAACTCCTCCCCTATCACTTTACCTGTCTCATAACTCGTCCCCTATCACTTTACCTGTCTCATAACTCCTCCCTTATCACTTTACCTGTCTCATAACTACTCCCTTATCACTTTACCTGTCTCATAACTCCTCCCCTATCACTTTACCTGTCTCATAACTCCTCCCTTATCACTTTACCTGTCTCTGTCAGCCTCTGTCAGCCTCCCCCACTCTCTTTCTCTCTCTACACAGTTTTTTTACTCAAAGTGAGCCCGAGCCAATGCCATTAAAAATAATAGAAACATGAAGTACACTGGGTAGGAAATATTATCTCCAAACAACATTACTCTTGTAGCTGTACCATGGAGAGTCATAGCAATGAATTTGGTTGTCAGAACAAAACAGGTTTCTCATTCCCAAATTTGGTTACAAGACAAGAGCTAGCTGGTATTTACTGTACGAGTAGGTTGACAAAATACATTTGGTTTAGGGGAATAGCTAAAACACAACCTTGATATAAAATAGATGAATCTGAGTCTATCCATTGAAACATGGATGGCTTGTCATTGTGTCAGCCTGATCAGTGATAGACTTTAGAGGGTGATGGAGAGGAAATGGTGGCGCTGAGTTAGAGGACCCCCACTCTACGGCCACCTTTTTGCACCTTGTTGGCACACACAGCACGTGCTAACTTGGGAGGAAATGGTGAGCAGGGAGAGGAAAATGTATTATCATCATCTGTAGTTTGTCTTTACCCTTGAGAGAGCAATCTGATTCCTGCCTCCCGGGCAGAGCTGAAAAACCACTTCCTACCACCTCATCCCAGGCCAGTGGAAGGGTTAGGGGTTCATGGGAGGAGGGGGGGTGAAAGAGAAGTAGGAGGAGGTAAAAGAGGAGTATGGTGAGAATGAGGAGGAGGAAGAGACAGAGGAGGAGAAGGTGGGGGAGGGAGGAGGAGGAAGAGACAGAGGAGGAAAAGGTGGGTTAGGAGGAGAAGGAAAGGGAGGAACAGAGGAGAAGGTGGATGAGGAGGAGGAGAAGGATGAGAAGGAGGAGGAAGAGACAGAGGAGGTGGGGGAGGAGGGGGATGAGAAGGTGGGTGGAGGTGGGTGGAGGAGGTGGGTGGAGGAGGAGGAGACAGAGGATGAGGAGGTGGGGGAGGAGGAGAAGGAGGAGGATGAAGAGACAGAGGAGGAGGAGGTGGGGGAGGAGAAGAAGGAGGAAGAGACAAAGGAGGAGAAGGTGGGAGAGGAGGAGGAAGAGAAGGAGGAGGAAGAGACAGAGGAGAAGGAGGTGTGGGAGGAGGAGGAGGAGAAGGAAGAGGAAGAGACAGGAGGAGGTGGTGGGGGAGGAGGAGGAGGAGGAGAAGGAAGAGGAAGAGACAGAGGAGGAGGTGGTGGGGGAGGAGGGGGATGAGAAGGTGGGTGGAGGAGGAGGAGACAGAGGAGGAGGAGGTGGGGGAGGAGGAGAAGGAGGAGGAGGAAGAGACAGAGGAGGAGGAGGTGGGGGAGGAGAAGGAAGAGAAGGAGGAGGAAGAGACAGAGGAGAAGGAGGTGTGGGAGGAGGAGGAGGAGGAGAAGGAGGAGGAAGAGACAGAGGAGGAGGAGGTGTGGGAGAGGAGGAGAAGGAGGAGGAGGAAGAGACACAGGAGGAGGAGGTGTGGGAGAGGAGGAGAAGG
Organism: Oncorhynchus mykiss; assembly: GCF_013265735.2. Classification (NCBI taxonomy): domain Eukaryota; kingdom Metazoa; phylum Chordata; class Actinopteri; order Salmoniformes; family Salmonidae; genus Oncorhynchus; species Oncorhynchus mykiss. Next base: position 85,501,752 of record NC_048565.1, read on the forward strand.
AGGAGGAGGAAGAGACACAGGAGGAGGTGGGGGAGGAGGAGAAGGAGGAGGAGGAAGAGACAGAGGAGGAGGAGGTGGGAGAGGAGAAGAAGGAGGAGGAAGAGACAAAGGTGAAGAAGGTGAGAGAGGAGGAGGATGAGAAGGTGGGGGGAGGAGGAGGAGACAGAGGAGGAGGAGGTGGGGGAGGACAGGCAGACATGGCTATTGGTTACCCAACTGGTCTGGGGCTTAAAGTGGCAGCTGCTAGGGACTGGTTAGGACTTGTTGGGTAATTCAGTACGTCTGGAAAACCCTTAACAGTTCTAACACCCCTAAGATACAAGTACCGCTCATAGAAATAGTATTACTAAGAGGGATGAAGCCCCTTGAAATGTCTGTGCGAGTGGGTACATCTCTATATGTTACCACTCTCCTCTACATCTCTATATGTTACCACTCTCCACTACATCTCTATGTTACCACTCTCCTCTACATCACTATCTCTATATGTTACCACTCTCCTCTACATCACTATCACTATATGTTACCACTCTCCACTACATCTCTATATGTTACCACTCTCCTCTACATCTCTATATGTTACCACTCTCCTCTACATCACTATATGTTACCACTCTCCTCTACATCTATATATGTTACCACTCTCCTCTACATCTCTATATGTTACCACTCTCCTCTACATCAATATATGTTACCACTCTCCTCTACATCTCTATATGTTACCACTCTCCTCTACATCTCTATATGTTACCACTCTCCTCTACATCTCTATATGTTACCACTCTCCTCTACATCTCTATATGTTACCACTCTCTTCTACATCACTATCTCTATATGTTACCACTCTCCTCTACATCTCCATATGTTACCACTCTCCTCTACATCACTATCTTTACATGTTACCACTCTCCACTACATCACTATCTCTATATGTTACCACTCTCCTCTACATCTCTATATGTTACCACTCTCCTCTACATCTCCATATGTTACCACTCTCCTCTACATCACTATCTTTACATGTTACCACTCTCCACTACATCACTATCTCTATATGTTACCACTCTCCTCTACATCTCTATATGTTACCACTCTCCTCTACAGCTCTATATGTTACCACTCTCCTCTACATCTCCATATGTTACCACTCTCCTCTACACCACTATCTCTATATGTTACCACTCTCCTCTACATCTCTAGATGTTACCACTCTCCTCTACACCACTATCTCTATATGTTACCACTCTCCTCTACATCTCTAGATGTTACCACTCTCCTCTACATCTCTATATGTTACCACTCTCCTCTACATCTCTATATGTTACCACTCTCCTCTACATCTCTAGATGTTACCACTCTCCTCTACACCACTCTCCTCTACATCTCTATATGTTACCACTCTCCTCTACATCACTATCTCTATATGTTACCACTCTCCTCTACATCACTATCTCTAGATGTTACCACTCTCCTCTACATCACTATCTCTAGATGTTACCACTCGCCTCTACATCACTATCTCTATATGTTACCACTCTCCTCTACACCACTATCTCTATATGTTACCATTCTCCTCTACATCACTGTGGACCAGGGCTGCCATTGGAAAACCCTAAACATCACTACCACTTTCCTGAGATACTATTACTGTCCTTCATATCCCTATGTGTGGATCAGTGTAGTATCCAGCCATTGGTCAGTTCACAGTCACTTGCCTAACATACAGTCAGTTCACTTCCCTCTCACTCTACAACTATATCATAGAGTCATTGGCGATAGCCCGTCCACTTGTACTGTTTTACATTTTATAGCCATGTCACCCAGCAAGGCCACAGGGCTTGGCTATAGTAATCCTCTCACCGTGTGACATTCACATAAAAGTGAAAAACTGGAAGGCACACTAAGAAGAAAGTGTGTAACCTATCAGAGAGCTGAACACCAAAGCCCCGAAACATTAGACATCGGGCTTGCACAGAGTGTACGTGATCTGGCATTGTGCACCGTTGTATCACAATGGTTAATGCTGGAAATAATGGGGGGATATAAAGGGAGAAAACGTTTGTGTCTAAAATGGCATCCTATTCCCTATATAATGCACTTATTTTGACCAGAGACCTATGGGCCCTGGGTAAAAGGAGAGCACTATCTAGGTATTAGGGTGCCATTTTGGAAGGAACACCATGTCTTGAATTACTGACCATCAACTCTTCTCATAACATCTGGGGGACATTCACTATCCTGAGAAAATCACTTCTGACCCAACAACTGTACATACAGTGATTTATTGACTTACTTCCAGACATGTATCACGTATCTAAAGGTTTGGTGAGCTCCCATTCCTATCTCATTGTTGTGAAATGAAGTGTGGACCAGCCAGCCAGCGTGTGGATCATCCCACTTGCTGGGTTATTACTTGGGTTTTTTTACGTCGGGGGATCAGTTGGAGGCAAACTTATTTCCAACATAATCCCAACCGTTTTGATATTTGTGTGTTGTGAATAGTTATACTGTCTCTGCTTACTCAGTCTCTTACATGGAATAGCTTAACGTTCATGGCTAGTATCCTGGTATATATCAGCCATTGACAATCACAGCAACACACATACTGTATATGGCAGATGGCCTTGTGACATCATCATCGTCATTATCATCATCATCATCATCATCATCATCGTCATTATCACACTAACAAAGACCACAAGATTGATCATTTGTCCTTTACATAAACACCCCAAAAAATCCTTTTGATGAATTAGCTGAAACAATTTTCAATAATTTATAATGACTGTGATTTATATAATCCAGATATCTAACAAGGTCTTGTATTAAAGGGGTACTTCACCCAACAGACTGAGGGTAATTAGTATATAATTAGATTGACTGTACATCTATAATCACCCAGTGTCAGGGTCTGGCTTATGATCACAGAGAAAATAGAACAAGCGGGTTGTGTTCTAAATGGCACTCTATTCCCTACGTAGCGCACTAATTTTGACCAGTGAAAATACGTCTCTAGTCAAAAGTAGTGCACTATATAGGGCATATGATGCCATATGGGACACAGCCAGAGTCAATACAGGAAAAGGAATGGTCTGTGAAATGTAAGACTTCCCACAGCCCAGAGACATCTCTCTATAATCATCTCTGTTAGATCAATAAGCATCAGAAACGTGAATACACTCATCCTCTACGATAATGACTTTATGACCCCTGGGGAAGATCTGGACTGCTGCTCCGTGCATACCAAACATCACATCATCAAGCACAGGCAATGACATTTACAGTGCATTCAGAATGTATTCAGACGCCTTCAATTTCTCCACATTTTGTTACGCAGCCTTCTTCTAAAATTGATTAAATAGTTTTTTCCTCTCATCAATCTTCACACAATAACCCATAATGACAAAGCAAAGTCAGGTTTTCAGACATTTTTTCAAATGTATTAAAAAATACAGTATATAATAATGAAATATCACATTTACATATGTATTCAGACCCTTTACTCAGGACTTTGTTGAAGATCCTTTGGCAGTGATTACAGCCTCGAGTCTTCTTGGGGTATGACTCTACAAGCTTGAAGATCCTTTCAAGTTCTGTTAGGTTGGATGGGGAGCTTCACTGCACAGCTATTTTCAGATCTCTCCAGAGATGTTCAATTGGGTTCAAGTTCGGGCTCTGGCTGAGTCACTCAATGCCATTCAGAGACTTGTCCCAAAGCCACTCCGGCGCTGTCTTGGCTGTGTGATTAGGGTTGTTGTCCTGTTGAAAGGTCAACTTTCACCCCAGTCTGAGTTCTTGAGTGTTCTGTATCAAGTTTTCATCAAGGATCTCTCTGTACTTTGCTCTGTTAATATTTTCCTCGATTCTGACTAGTCTCCCAGTCCCTGCCGCTTAAAAACATCCCACACCATGCGTCACCATAGGGATGGTATTGGACAGGTGATGAGCGATGCCTGGTTTCCTCCAGACGTGACGATTAGCATTCAGGCCAAAGAGTTCAATCTTGGTTTTATCAGACCAGAGAATCTTGTTTCTCATGGTCTGAGAGTCCTTCAGGTGCCTTTTGGCAAACTCCAAGCGGGCTGACGTGCATTTTACTGAGGAGTAGCTTCCGCCTGGCCACTCTACCCTAAAGGCCTGATTGGTGGAGTGATGCAGAGATGGTTGTCCTTCTGGAAGGTTCTCCCATCTCTGGAGCTCTGTCATAGTGACCATTGGGCTCTTGGTCACCTCCCTGACCAAGGGCCTTCTCCTCTGATTGCTCAGTTTGGCAAGCTCTAGGAAGAGTCTTGGTGGTTCCAAACTTCTTCCATTTAAGAATGGCCACTGTGTTCTTGGTACCCTTCTGTGCCTCGACACGATCCTGTCATGTATTGTCATGTTGTGTCTTGTTTCTGTCCTTTCCCTTCACCCTGTCTCCCTCTGCTGGTCGTTATTAGGTTACCTTTTCTCCCCCTCTTTCCCCCAGCTGTTCCTTGTCTCCTCCTAACTACCTCGTCACCCCTTTTCCCACCTGTTCCCTTTTTCCCTCTGATTAGTCCTCTATATCTCTCTCTGTTTTTGTTCCTGTCTTTGTCGGATTCTTGTTTGTGTTTTTCATGCCTGAACCAGACTATCGTCATGTTTGCTGCAACCTTGTCCTGTCCTGTCGGAATCTGCCGGTCCATCTGAGCCTACCTATGTTTTGTTATTAAAGAAGTTCTGTTTACGTTAATTCGCTTTTGGGTCCTCATTCACGTACCGCATGACAGAAGAATCCGACCAAGAATGGACCCAGCGACTTCGGATCCTCTCCACTCTGCCGTCGAGATCCAGGGAGCGATGCTAGGCAGACACGAGCAGGAAGTGTCTGCTGCTCGACATGCCGTTGAGACCCTGGCCGCCCAAGTCTCCAACCTCACAGAACAGGTTCACCATCTCCGCCTCGATCCACCGGCCACTTCCAGGGCTTTCGAATCTCCGGAGCCCAGAATCAATAACCCGCCGTGTTACTCTGGGAAGCCCACTGAATGCCGCTCGTTCCTCACCCAGTGTGATATTGTGTTTTCTCTCCAGCCCAACACTTACTCCAGGAGCACAGCTCGTATCGCCTACGTCATATCTCTCCTTACTGGACGGGCTCGTGAGTGGGGCACGGCAATCTGGGAGGCAAGGGCTGAGTGTACTAACCAGTATCAGGACTTTAAGGAGGAGATGATACGGGTTTTTGATCGTTCTGTTTTTGGGGAGGAAGCTTCCAGGGTCCTGTCTTCCCTATGTCAAGGTAATCAATCCATAACAGACTACTCTATTGAGTTTCGCACTCTTGCTGCCTCCAGTGACTGGAACGAGCCGGCTTTGCTCGCTCGTTTTCTGGAGGGTCTCCGCGCGGAGGTAAAGGATGAGATTCTCTCCCGGGAGGTTCCTTCCAGCGTGGATTCCTTGATTGAACTCGCTATTCGCATAGAGCGACGGGTTGATCTTCGTCACCGAGCTCGTGGAAAGGAGCTCACGTTCTCCGTTGCCCCCCTCTCCGCATCACTACCATCTTCCTCTGCCGGCTCGGGTGCTGAGCCTATGCAGCTGGGAGGTATCCGCATCTCGACTAAGGAGAGGGAACGGAGAATCACCAACCGCCTCTGTCTCTATTGCGGTTCCGCTGGTCATTTTGTCACTTCATGTCCAGTAAAAGCCAAGAGCTCATCAGTAAGCGGAGGGCTACTGGTGAGCGCTACTACTCCTGTCTCTCCTTCAAGATCCTGCACTACCTTGTCGGTCCATCTACGCTGGACCGGTTCGTCAGCTTCCTGCAGTGCCTTAATAGACTCTGGGGCGGAGGGCTGTTTTATGGACGAGACCTGGGCTCGGGAACATAACATTCCTCTCAGACAGTTAAGGGAGCCCACGGCCTTGTTCGCTTTGGATGGTAGTCCTCTCCCCAGGATTCAGCGTGAGACGCTACCTTTAACCCTCACTGTCTCTGGTAATCATAGCGAAACCATTTCTTTTTTAATTTTTCGTTCACCTTTTACACCTGTTGTTTTGGGCCATCCCTGGCTAGTTTGTCATAATCCTTCTATTAATTGGTCTAGTAATTCTATCCTCTCCTGGAACGTCTCTTGTCATGTGAAATGTTTAATGTCTGCTATCCCTCCTGTTTCCTCTGTCTCTTCTTCACAGGAGGAGCCTGGTGATTTGACAGGGGTGCCGGAGGAATATCACGATCTGCGCACGGTGTTCAGTCGGTCCAGGGCCACCTCTCTTCCTCCACACCGGTCGTATGATTGTAGTATTGATCTCCTTCCGGGAACCACTCCCCCCCGGGGTAGACTATACTCTCTGTCGGCTCCCGAACGTAAGGCTCTCGAAGATTATTTGTCTGTAGCTCTTGACGCCGGTACCATAGTCCCCTCCTCCTCTCCCGCCGGAGCGGGGTTTTTTTTTGTCAAGAAGAAGGACGGGTCTCTGCGCCCCTGCATAGATTATCGAGGGCTGAATGACATAACAGTGAAGAATCGTTATCCGCTTCCTCTTATGTCTTCAGCCTTCGAGATCCTGCAGGGAGCCAGGTTTTTCACTAAGTTGGACCTTCGTAACGCTTACCATCTCGTGCGCATCAGGGAGGGGGACGAGTGGAAGACGGCGTTTAACACTCCGTTAGGGCACTTTGAATACCGGGTTCTTCCTTTCGGCCTCGCTAACGCTCCAGCTGTCTTTCAGGCATTAGTCAATGATGTCCTGAGAGACATGCTGAACATCTTTGTTTTCGTTTACCTTGACGATATCCTGATTTTTTCACCGTCACTCCAGATTCATGTTCAGCACGTTCGACGTGTCCTCCAGCGCCTCTTAGAGAATTGTCTTTTTGTGAAGGCTGAGAAGTGCACTTTTCATGCCTCCTCCGTCACATTTCTCGGTTCTGTTATTTCCGCTGAAGGCATTAAGATGGATCCCGCTAAGGTCCAAGCTGTCATTGATTGGCCCGTCCCTAAGTCACGCGTCGAGCTGCAGCGCTTTCTCGGCTTCGCGAACTTCTATCGTCGTTTCATCCGTAATTTCGGTCAGGTGGCAGCTCCTCTCACAGCCCTTACTTCTGTCAAGACGTGCTTTAAGTGGTCCGTTTCCGCCCAGGGAGCTTTTGATCTCCTCAAGAATCGTTTTACATCCGCACCTATCCTTGTTACACCTGACGTCACTAGACAGTTCGTTGTCGAGGTTGACGCGTCAGAGGTGGGCGTGGGAGCCATTCTTTCTCAGCGCTCCCTCTCTGACGACAAGTTAGCCGGCCATCCTGGCGTTCGGGGTACGCTTGCTTCCATTCGCCAGCGTTTTTGGTGGCCCACCCGGGAGCATGACACGCGTCGCTTCGTGGCTGCTTGTTCGGTCTGCGCGCAGACTAAGTCCGGTAACTCCCCTCCTGCCGGCCGTCTCAGGCCGCTTCCCATTCCCTCTCGACCGTGGTCTCACATCGCCTTAGATTTTGTCACCGGACTGCCTTCGTCAGCGGGGAAGACTGTTATTCTTACGGTTGTCGACAGGTTCTCTAAGGCGGCTCATTTTATTCCCCTTGCTAAGCTTCCTTCTGCTAAAGAGACGGCACAAATCATCATCGAGAATGTTTTCAGAATTCATGGCCTTCCGTCAGACGTCGTTTCGGACAGAGCTCCGCAATTCACGTCTCAATTTTGGAGGGAGTTTTGCCGTTTGATTGGGGCTTCCGTCAGTCTCTCTTCCGGCTTTCACCCCCAGTCTAACGGTCAAGCAGAACGGGCCAATCAGACTATTGGTCGCATCTTACGCAGTCTTTCTTTTCGCAACCCTGCGTCTTGGTCAGAACAGCTCCCCTGGGCAGAATACGCCCACAACTCGCTTCCTTCGTCTGCGACCGGGCTATCTCCTTTTCAGAGTAGCCTCGGGTACCAGCCTCCGCTGTTCTCATCTCAGTTCGCCGAGTCCAGCGTCCCCTCCGCTCAGGCTTTTGTCCAACGTTGCGAGCGCACCTGGAAGAGGGTCAGGTCTGCACTTTGCCGTTATAGGGCGCAGACTGTGAGAGCTGCTAATAAGCGTAGAACTAAGAGTCCTAGATATTGTCGCGGTCAGAGAGTTTGGCTCTCCACTCAGAACCTTCCCCTTAAGACCGCTTCTCGCAAGTTGACCCCGCGGTTCATTGGTCCGTTCCGTATTTCTCGGATCATTAATCCTGTCGCAGTGCGACTTCTTCTTCCGCGATATCTTCGTCGCGTCCACCCGGTCTTCCATGTCTCCTGTGTCAAGCCCGTTCTTCGCGCCCCCGCTCGTCTTCCCCCCCCCCCATCCTTGTCGAGGGCGCACCCATCTACAGGGTCCGTAGGATTTTGGACATGCGTCCTCGGGGCCGTGGTCATCAGTACCTAGTAGATTGGGAGGGGTACGGTCCTGAGGAGAGGAGTTGGGTTCCCTCTCGGGACGTGCTGGACCGTGCGCTGATCGATGATTTCCTCCGTTGCCGCCAGGTTTCCTCCTCGAGTGCGCCAGGAGGCGCTCGGTGAGTGGGGGGGTACTGTCATGTATTGTCATGTTGTGTCTTGTTTCTGTCCTTTCCCTTCACCCTGTCTCCCTCTGCTGGTCGTTATTAGGTTACCTTTTCTCCCCCTCTTTCCCCCAGCTGTTCCTTGTCTCCTCCTAACTACCTCGTCACCCCTTTTCCCACCTGTTCCCTTTTTCCCTCTGATTAGTCCTCTATATCTCTCTCTGTTTTTGTTCCTGTCTTTGTCGGATTCTTGTTTGTGTTTTTCATGCCTGAACCAGACTATCGTCATGTTTGCTGCAACCTTGTCCTGTCCTGTCGGAATCTGCCGGTCCATCTGAGCCTACCTATGTTTTGTTATTAAAGAAGTTCTGTTTACGTTAATTCGCTTTTGGGTCCTCATTCACGCACCGCATGACAGATCCTGTCTTGGAGCTCTGATGACAATTCCTTCAACCTCATGGCTTGGTTTTTGCTCTGACATACACTGTCAACTGTGGGACCTTATATAGACAGGTGTGTGACCTTCCAAATCATGTCAAATCAATTGAATTTGCCACAGGTGGACTCCAATCAAGTTGGAGAAACATCTCAAGGATGATCAATGAAAACAGGATGCACCTGAGTATAAATTCAAGTCTCATAGCAAAGGGTCTGAATAGGTATGTAAATAAGGTATCTTTTTTTGAAATACATTTGCAAACATTTCTTAAAACCTCTTTTCGCTTTGTCATGATGGGGTATTGTGATGTCACTATGGGGTATTGTGATGTCATGATGGGGTATTGTGATGTCACTATGGGGTATTGTGTGTAGATTGTCGAGGATAAACATTTTTTTTAATCTATTTTAGAATGCAAGGTAACAAAATGTGTCTTTGATTTGATTTGGATTTGATTTGAAAAAGTGAATGGTTCTGAATCCTTTCCAAATGCACTGTGGATAGTATTACTGTATCCTGTTTCAGTACCACCGCATTAGAGCTGAACAGGAAGTGAATTTTTCAGTAGAGGATGGTGTTTTGGCTTGTGACGCTATGCTACGCCACGCCATGCTATGTCATGTTACAATATTTCATGTTTTCTTATGTTACAAAATGTACTGTTAGCTTATGTTATGTTACAATATGTCATGTTATGTTATGTCATGTTACAATATGTGGTCTGACTCATCCCAAACCATCTCATTTTGGTTGAGGTTGGGTGATTGTGGAGGCCAGGTCATCTGATGCAGCACTCCATCACTCTCCTTCTTGGTCAAATAGCCTTTACACAGCCTGGAGGTTGGTTTTGGGTCATTGTCCTGTTAAAAAACAAATGATAGTCCCACTAAGCCCAAACCAGATGGGATGGTGTATCGCTGCAGAATGCTGTGGTAGCCATGCTGGTTAAATGTGCCTGGAATTCTAAATAAATCACAGACAGTGTCACCAGCAAAGCACCCCCACAACATAACACCTCCTACTACTACATGCTTCACGGTGGGAAATACACATGCAGAGATAATTTTTTCACCCACACTGTGTCTCACAAACACATGGCGGTTGGAAGCAAAAATATCAAATTTGGACTCCAGACCAAAGGACACATTTCCACTGGTCTAATGTCCATTGCTCGTGTTTCTTGGCCCAAGCAAGTCTCTTCTTCTTCTTGGTGTCCTTTAGTAGTGGTTTCTTTGCAGCAATTCGACCATGAAGTCCTGATTCACGCAGTCTCCTCTGAACAGTTGATGTTGAGATGTGTCTGTTACTTTAACTCCGTGAAGCATTTATTTGGGATGCAATTTCTGAGGCTTGTAACTCTAATGAACTTATCCTCTGCAGCAGAGGTAACTCTGGGTCTTCCTTTCCTGTGGTGGTCTTCATGAGAGCCAATTTCATCATAGCGCTTGGGCTATCTTCTTCTTACCTTATCGCAACACAACTGATTGGCTCAAAAGCATTAAGAAAGAAAGAAATTCCACAAAATAACTTTTAACAAGGCACGGCTGTTAATTGAAATGCATTCCAGGTTCCTCATGAAGCTGGTTGAATGAATGCCAAGAGTGTGCATAGCTGTCAACAAGACAAAAGGTGACTACTTTGAATAATCTAAAATAAAAAATATATATTTCGAACACTTTTTTTCAGTAATACATTTTTCCATATGTGTAATTTCATAGTTTGGATGTCCTCACTATTATTCTACAATGTAGAAAATAGTAAAAAATAAATAAAAACTCTCAAACTGAAAAACATGTAATTATGTAACATCTCCCTTGGTTCTGTGTCCCTGTCAATCACACACCCGCTCTCTCTGCTGACTGACTGTGTCCCTGATAATCACACGCCCGCTCTCTCTGCTGACTGACTGTGTCCCTGCCAATCACACACCCGCTCTCTCTGCTGACTGACTGTGTCCCTGCCAATCACACACCCGCTCTCTCTGCTGACTGACTGTGTCCCTGCCAATCACACACCCGCTCTCTCTGCTGACTGACTGTGTCCCTGCCAATCACACACACGCTCTCTCTGCTGACTGACTGTGTCCCTGCCAATCACACACCCGCTCTCTCTGCTGACTGACTGTGTCCCTGCCAATCACACACACGCTCTCTCTGCTGACTGACTGTCTGTACTGACTGACTTCTGACTGACTGTCTGTACTGACTGACTTCTGACTGACTGACTGACTCTCTCTGCTGACTGACTGACTGACTGTCTGACTGTCTGTACTGACTGACTTCTGACTGACTGACTGACTGACTGACTGACTGACTGACTGACTGACTCTGCTGACTGACTGACTCTGCTGACTGACTTCTGACTGACTGACTGACTCTCTCTGTTGACTGACTGTCTGTACGGACTGACTTCTGACTGACTGACTGAGTCTCTCTGCTGACTGACTTCTGACTGTCTGTACTGACTGTCTCTGCTGACTGACTTCTGACTGACTGACTGACTTCTGACTGACTGACTGACTCTCTCTGCTGACTGACTGTCTCTGCTGACTGACTGACTGACTCTCTCTGCTGAATGATTGTCTCTGCTGACTGACTGACTGACTCTCTCTGCTAAATGACTGTCTCTGTTGACTGACTGACTGTCTCTGCTGAATGACTGTCTCTGTTGACTGACTGACTGTCTCTGTTGACTGACAGACTGACTGTCTCTGTTGACTGTCTCTGATGACTGACTGACCATCTCTGATGACCGACTGACTGTCTCTGATGACCGACTCTTTGTCTCTGCTGACTGACTGACTTTCTCTGATGACCGACTGTTTGTCTCTGCTGACTGACTGACTCTGATGACTGACTGACTGACTGACTGTCTCTGATGACTGACTGACTGACTCTGATGACTGACTGACTGACTCACTGTCTCTGATGACTGGCTGACTGACTCTGCTGACTGACTGTTTCTGCTGACTGACTGACTCTGCTGACTGACTGACTATAGTGACTGACTGACTTTGCTGACTGACTGACTCTGATGACTGACTGACTGTTTCTGCTGACTGACTGACTCTGCTGACTGACTGACTCTGCTGACTGACTGTTTCTGCTGACTGACTGACTCTGCTGACTGACTGACTGATGACTGACTGACTGACTCTGCTGACTGACTAACTCTGATGACTGGCTGACTCTGATGACTGGCTGACTCTGATGACTGGCTGACTGTTTCTGCTGACTGACTGACTCTGCTGACTGACTGACTCTGATGACTGACTGACTGACTCTGATGACTGACTGACTGACTCTGCTGACTGACTGACTCTGCTGACTGACTGACTCTGCTGACTGACTGACTGACTGTCTCTGCCGACTGACTGACTGTTTCTGCTGACTGACTGACTGACTGACTAGGTCATCTATTGCTTTCTATCCTTTCATCACTCTGTTTTGTCCTCTGCTATTTTACCGGACTGGCATGCTGCTCATGTGTTGTTGTGGCTCCCACGCAATGACATTTTACAGCTAAGGTACAAGGACAGATAGCTCCTCTCAACAAAGATGCTGCCATTTTGGAAGATGATGGTGGTGGGGGTTAAAGAGTTCAGATGAAAGAAGGGGTCAGAGTGTGACACATGTCTGTTATGGCACATAGGCTAGGATAAGTTTACTCTTCCTGTCTCCATGGTATAGTCACGTATAACCTCTCCACGTTTAGTCACGTATGTGTCCCACGTGTTGCCTGTCTGCTAAACTCTACTCTACCCGAGTGGTGAAGTCACCCAGGTCCTGTATGCTGTCCATGCATTGTGTGTCGCAACTTCTACTCAACACTTTATTGTGTTCAGTAACTCACAACGAGGAAGGAAAGTTGTTGAATCTCTTGACCAAAATAAAACATCTGCACTAGGGATGATCACTCAGAATTCATCTCCTCAGTACACATCCGACATCCGTAGCCAGATGAGTTGTTCTGTGGAGGGTCCTCAAGGCTTGCTGGAGTTTCATCCGTTATCCAGTCCTAGTATCAGACTGTGTCTCATAAAAACAAATGCTGCACAATACGTGTGTCTCTCCGAGCCATGCGTTTCCCAAAACCATGCAAGACTAAGGGGAGAGGCCTCTCCTTCCTGCCCCTACAGTACAGTGTGTATGCCCCAAGTCGGTTCCTCTTCCTGATGCACAATACGTGTGTCTCTCCGAGCCATGCGTTTCCCAAAACCATGCAAGACTAAGGGAAGAGGCCTCTCCTTCCTGCCCCTACAGTACAGTGTGTATGCCCCAAGTCGGTTCCTCTTCCTGATGCACAATACATCAAAGACTAAAGTTAATTATTGTAATAACATGTAATCATGTAATCATTTATTTGATTGTGCTAATCTCTACACTGCTGCTCAACATTGAAAAAGGTAATCAGATATAATATACCAACCAAAACAAGGGAATCACTATACCGTAGACTTCTGGTTCATTTTATCAGAGGGCTTGAAATACATTTAACTGGTACAGTCATGCATCTAATACAGCTGATGTCTCCCACAGGGCATGGCTCAGAGCTCCAACACCTAGCCTGCTTTGTGTGATACACACACACCTATTCATCCACAGCTACCCACTGCCTTGCCCAGCAGTAAACACATGTTTGTACTGAATCCACACACTACTCTGCAGCTAGCAGCTTCCCAAAGCAGTGTATGTTGTGATAAACCAGCTTGAAGAGGTGTGTTCCTGTGTGATGTGAGAGGTGTGTTCCTGTGTGATGTGAGAGGTGTGCTCCTGTGTGATGTGAGAGGTGTGCTCCTGTGTGATGTGAGAGGTGTGTTCCTGTGTGATGTGAGAGGTGTGTTCCTGTGTGATGTGAGAGGTGTGCTCCTGTGTGATGTGAGAGGTGTGCTCCTGTGTGATGTGAGAGGTGTGTTCCTGTGTGATGTGAGAGGTGTGCTCCTGTGTGATGTGAGAGGTGTGTTCCTGTGTGATGTGAGAGGTGTGTTCCTGTGTGATGTGAGAGGTGTGCTCCTGTGTGATGTGAGAGGTGTGCTCCTGTGTGATGTGAGAGGTGTGTTCCTGTGTGATGTGAGAGGTGTGCTCCTGTGTGATGTGAGAGGTGTGCTCCTGTGTGATGTGAGAGGTGTGCTCCTGTGTGATGTGAGCTGGGCCAATTGTGTCGCCGCCCTATTGGACTCCCAATCACAGCCGGTTGTGACACAGCCTGGATTCGAACCAGGGTGTCTGTAGTGATGCCTATAGCACTGAGATTCAGTGCCTCAGACCGCTGAACCAGGGTGTCTGTAGTGATACCTCTAGCACTGAGATGCAGTGTCTCAGACCGCTGAACCAGGGTGTCTGTAGAGATGCCTCTAGCACTGAGATGCAGTGCCTCAGACCGCTCAACCAGGGAGTCTGTAGTGATGCCTCTAGCACTGAGATGCAGTGCCTCAGACCGCTGAACCAGGGAGTCTGTAGTGATGCCTCTAGCACTGAGATGCAGTGTCTCAGACCGCTGAACCAGGGTGTCTGTAGTGATGCCTCTAGCACTGAGATTCAGTGCCTCAGACCGCTGAACCAGGGAGTCTGTAGAGATGCCTCTAGCACTGAGATGCAGTGTCTCAGACCGCTGAACCAGGGAGTCTGTAGTGATGCCTCTAGCACTGAGATGCAGTGTCTCAGACCGCTGAACCAGTGTCTGTAGAGATGCCTCTAGCACTGAGATTCAGTGCCTCAGAACGCTGAACCAGGGTGTCTGTAGTGATGCCTCTAGCACTGAGATTCCTCAGACCGCTGTGCCACTCAGGAGCCCATTGTACCAGCGTTGTAGTTGAGCTAGTTAGTAGTGAAAGGAGGAAGGAGAGCAACACTGTGATTCTGTTGATAGCTCACAAGATGAGTCCAGATGTATTGCCCTAACAGGGAAGTTATTCAGTTACTCAGTCATCGGTTCAGTCTTATCCCAGACACTAATGCCCAGAGGCTGCGAACGCCAACAAGATTCACACGGTCAAATCCCAAATCCTCACGTCTCATTCCCTTCAGTCCAGACTTTTCTCTGTCTTATAACAGACCCAAATGTCACACTATTCCATTTGTAGCGCACTATTTATTACAAGGGTGCATAGGGCTATACAGAAAAATAGTGCACTATTTAGGGAATTGCCATTTGGGACAAAGCCTGATGTCCATATGCTGCCAATGCCGAGCAGCTTTACAGTGTAAAACCCCCAAATCCCTACACCACCACACCCCTAGTCCCTGTTCCTCTCTGGTCCAGTGTGGGACACAGCCAACCTACAATGACCACATGAAGCTTAGCACATCATCACAGGAGCTTCTGATTCATGTTTGACTGTGTCGCCAGCGGCAAGGAGAGAAATCCTTTTTAACAGGTACCCTTCCTCTTCCCTTTTGATCTCCTGCTGAGTGTCAGAAGTTGCGTCCCAAATGGCACCCCTATTCGCAACACTCCTTTAAACCAAAGCCCACAGGGTGCGCATAGGCCTCTAGTTAAAAGTAGTGCACTGTATAGGTAATAGAGTATCATTTGTGACACAGCCCTAGACTGCCATTCTGTCAGTGCTACTGTATGCATAATGGATGGCAAGCAAGTCACATGACTATTAATGGTGCTACCCTCCACCATGGTGTGATGCAGACGCAAGGCTTTAATACTGAAAACAACACACACACACACACACACACACACACACACACACACACACCTTAATGACTACAAAGTCCAACTCCATAGTGTTTGTCATTTTTCCTGCATACTGTACGACAGTGATGCCATCCTTACTGCCATCCTGACATGTTGTTAAGGTCAACCATTAGCAGTGGTATATTGGCCATATACCACACCCCCTCATGCCTCATTGCTATTATAAACTGGTTACCAACGTAATTAGAGCAGTAAAAACAAATGTTTTGTCATATCCGCGCTATATGGTCTGATTGATATACCACGGCTGTCAGCCAATCAGCATTCAGGGCTCGAACCACCCAGTTAACATATATATATATATATGAACAGGTCTCCCTTGTAAAAGAGATTTGTCTCAATGAGAGTAGCCTGTATAAATAAAGGTACATGAATACGCCATTGACCAGAAATGATTCAAATACACCCTTTCCTGCTCTGCTCCTGTTCCCCTGTTCCCACCTGTTCCAAAGCCCTCTACGTCTCTTTAAAGGGAGACGTACGGTAGGGGCCTGATCGGTTGTTTTTCTTCAACTGAACAGAAGCAGACAGTGTGAGAGGGGCTGGGTTGGACGACAGCTTATACCCCAAATCAAATGTCTAATCCAATACCTTGATAGGAAGCTTGATACTTCCGTCTACTCCGTAAAAGGTCCTGAGTGCTCAGAGACAGTGAAGTCAGGAGATTCCTTGGCAGCTGAGGCCACCTTACCAAGTGGAAACTCAGAAGGTGTGAAAGGCAGACCTGGGTTCAAATACTATTTGAAATCGTTCAAATACTGTCGAGCGTTACCCTCCCTGAAGTGCCAGACATGTTTGGGACTAAATTTGGGACTATTCTACTGGTTGCATTGCGCATTGGCTAACTCAATCAAGCACAGTGAAAGTATTTTAAATGATTTTCAGTACTATTTGAACCCAGGTCTGGAAACTCACAAGGCGTAAAACTAATGTGTAATGTTGGGCGAGGGTTGTTAATTGGGTGAGAGATATCAACTGGCCTTCTGGCGAGAGAGTGAGAGAGAGAGAGAGAGAGAGAGAGTGAGAGAGAGAGAGAGAGAGAGAGAGACCCGACCCCAATAATAAGTCTTCTTTCCCTTCCTTAAACCACAAGCTTCCAAGGTTGATCAACAACTTCCCTGGGCTACCTGTGACAGGCTCAGAGCTTTAACCCCCCTAAAGCTGATTGGTGCACCCTTGAGTTGAAATTGAACCTTAGCACATTCATAGTAACCAGGAAGCCATGCAGGCCAGCAGCCATCAAAGACAGAGCCTGCGGCCCAAATGGAACTCTTTGTACTATTCAGAAGTAGTGCACCACCTCATAGGGCTCTGGTCAGAAGTAGTGGACTAGCTCATAGGGCTCTGGTCAGAAGTAGTGGACTAGCTCATAGGGCTCTGGTCAGAAGTAGTGGACTAGCTCATAGGGCTCTGGTCAGAAGTAGTGGACTAGCTCATAGGGCTCTGGTCAGAAGTAGTGGACTAGCTCATAGGGCTCTGGTCAGAAGTAGTGCACCACCTCATAGGGCTCTGGTCAGAAGTAGTGCACTAGCTCATAGGGCTTTGGTCAGAAGTAGTGGACTAGCTCATAGGGCTCTGGTCAGAAGTAGTGGACTAGCTCATAGGGCTCTGGTCAGAAGTAGTGTACTACCTCATAGGGCTCTGGTCAGAAGTAGTGTACAACCTCATAGGGCTCTGGTCAGAAGTAGTGGACTAGCTCATAGGGCTCTGGTCAGAAGTAGTGGACTAGCTCATAGGGCTCTGGTCAGAAGTAGTGGACTAGCTCATAGGGCTCTGGTCAGAAGTAGTGTACTACCTCATAGGGCTCTGGTCAGAAGTAGTGTACTACCTCATAGGGCTCTGGTCAGAAGTAGTGTACTACCTCATAGGACTCTGGTCAGAAGTAGTGCACTACCTCATAGAGCCCTGTTCAGAAGTAGTGCACTACCTCATAGGGCTCTGATCAGAAGTAGTGTCCTACATACAGCAGGGAACAGGTCTCCATTCGAGGACCCATCCTGGGTATTAATAGAGAGGTTGTGTGTCTTCAACAGAACAATTTTTTTTGACACGGATTCAAATGGCCGACTGGCTTAGTGTAACGACTCTACTCCACTCACACATTATTACTGAAGGAGATACCCTTCCACACCTGACCTGGGTTCAATTAGTATTGGACTTCTTTCAACAACAACAAAAATAAGCATTTGAATGAGCCTGACTGGAGTGCCAGTTGACAGGGTTTTTGCCTATTCCACTAGACCCATCACGCCAGGGGAGCTCAAATGAAGTGTAGTTAAAAAGAAAGAAAACAAATCATGTTTGAACCCAGGCATGTTCCACACTCAAGAAGACATTAGTTTAAATGCTACTTTATTCCCTTATGGGGCTCACTGCTTTTAATGAACAGTGGTCCAAACCCAGCGAGGAAACATTACAACATGCTGATTGGACTCCAATTGGACTCCAAACACAGACTGAAACCAATTAAAAGGGTTATGATTGGGTAGAAATTGGACATTATGTTCAAGTTCTCATAGAGGTCACGCTATAATTTGTGACCTTTGACACCGAACGATTCAGTTGCCTCCAAGGTCAGATACGCTATGTTGCAACGTTCCACTTCTGGTGTGAGGATATAAACAGTAGCACCAGCCATCTGCTCTAACTAACTTATGGTGTGAGGATATAAACAGTAGCACCAGCCATCAGCTCTAACTAACTTCCGATTTCAATTCTCTTTTTCTGTCCAGGAATTATTGCATTGAGAATGTGATTCACTGTTAGCTCATGCAGTGTCAGTGAGAGCTACGGAAAAGTTCAGGAATAGCACTAAACTGTTGATATACACTGAGTGTACCAAACTTTAAGAATATATTTCTTATTAAGGCCCCCCCACTCTCCCCTTTTGCTCTCAGAACAGCCTCAATTCGTCGGGTCATGGACTCGGGTCATGGAAAGGTGTCCAAAGCGTTCCACAGGGATGCTGCTCATGTTGACTCCAAAGCGTTCCACAGGGATGCTGCTCATGTTGACTCCAAAGCGTTCCACAGGGATGCTGCTCATGTTGACTCCAAAGCGTTCCACAGGGATGCTGCTCATGTTGACTCCAAAGCGTTCCACAGGGATGCTGCTCATGTTGACTCCAAAGCGTTCCACAGGGATGCTGCTCATGTTGACTCCAAAGCGTTCCACAAGGATGCTGCTCATGTTGACTCCAAAGCGTTCCACAGGGATGCTGCTCATGTTGACTCCAAAGCGTTCCACAGGGATGCTGCTCATGTTGACTCCAATGCTTCCACAGGGATGCTGCTCATGTTGACTCCAAAGCGTTCCACAGGGATGCTGCTCATGTTGACTCCAATGCTTCCCAAAGTTGTGTCAAGTTAGCTGGATGTCCTTAGGGTAGTGGACCATTCTTGAAAGACACGGGTAACTGTTGAGCGTAAATAACCCAGCAGCGTTGCAGTTCTTGACCCAAACTGGTGTGCCTGGCACCTACTACCATACCCCGTTCAAAAGAACTTAAATATTTTGTCTTGCCCATTCAACCTACAATCCATGTCTCAACTGTCTCATGGCTTAATAAGCATTATTTAACCTGTCTCCTCCCCTTCATCTACACCGAATGAAGTGGATTTAACAAATTACATCACAATAAGGGATCATAGCTGTCACCTGGATTCACCTGGTCAGTCTATGTCATGGAAAGAGCAGGTGTTCTTAATGTTTTGTACACTCAATGTATAGATATGAACTGTTTATAGTATTGTAACTAGCCTACTAGGGAAATGCTATTGTTGCCCATGGCCCAAATTCGCAAAGCCCCTTAGTGTAGAAGTGCTGATATAGGATCAGTTTCCCTTTCAGATCATAATGAATAAGATTATATTGACAGAGGAGACCTGATCCTAGATCTGTACTCTGACTCTGAGCCTCTTTGTGAATACGGGCCCAGATGTCTCGAAGAGTATCGTTTCGCAGCATCGACTAATCCGGAAGGCAGACTTACTTGGCCCACTTCTGAATAAATCACTACTTCTACATAAACCACCACTCAGCCCTCAATAAATCTTCTGTAACAGCCCAATGTCCATAACTGAGCCAGTATCGTCATCTGTGAAGAAATAATAATTGACTGCCATAATCGGTGTACTTGTTTGTAATAGTTTGTTATGACGTCAGAGCCAGACTCGCAGAGGGCAGGGGGAGCCTCGTATGACCATATTACACACTTACTCCAACTGTCATTGATGACTCAGTCAGGGGTTGGCAACAACAATCACATTCCTCTAACACAAGGTGGCCAATTCCAGTCCTCGAGGGCCTGATTGGTGTCACAGTTTTGCCCCAGCCCCAGCAAACACACCTGACTCCAGTAATCAGCCGGGCTAGACAATCTGGACCCTCTCTTTCTAAAATTATCTGTCAAAATTGTTGCAACCCTTATTACTAGCCTGTTCAACCTCTCTTTCGTATCGTCTGAGATTCCCAAAGATTGGAAAGCTGCCGCGATCATCCCCCTCTTCAAAGGGGAGACACTCTAGACCCAAACTGCTACAGACCTACAGTATATCTATCCTACCCTGCCTTTCTAAGGTCTTTGAAAGCCAAGTTAACAAACAGATTACCAACCATTTAGAATCCCACCGTAACTTCTCCGCTATGCAATCTGGTTTCAGAGCCGGTCATGGGTGCACCTCAGCCACACTCAAGGTCCTAAATTATATCATAACCACCATCAATAAGAGACATTACTGTGCAGCCATCTTCATCGACCTGGCCAAGGCTTTCGACTCTGTCAATCACCACATTCTTATCTGGTTCACCAGCTACTTCTCAGACAGAGTTCAGTTTCAAATCGGAGGGCCTGATGTCTGGACCTCTGGCAGTCTCTATGGGGGTGCCACAGGGTTCAATTCTCGGGCAGACTCTCTTCTCTGTATACATCAATGATGTCACTCTTGCTGCTGGTGATTCTCTCATCCACCTCTACGCAGACGACACCATTCTGTATACTTCTGGCCCTTCTTTGGACTGTGTTAACTAACCTCCAGACGAGCTTCAATGCCATACAACTCTCCTTCCGTGGCCTCCAACTGCTCTTAAATGCAAGTAAAACTAAATGCATGCTCTTCAGCCGATCGCTGCCCGCACCTGCCCGCCCGTCCAGCATCACTACTCTGGACAGCTCTGACTTAGAATATGTGGACACCTACAAATACCTAGGTGTCTGGTTAGACTGTAAACTCTCCCTACAGACTCACATTAATTAAGCATCTCCAATCCAAAATTAAATCTAGAATTGGCTTCCTATGTCGCAACAAAGCATCCTTCAATCCTGCTGCCAAACATACCCTCGTAAAAATGACCAGCCTACCGATCCTCGACTTCGGCGATGTCATTTACAAAATAGCCTCCAACACTCTACTCAACAAATTGGATGCAGTCTATCACAGTGCCATTCGTTTTGTCACCAAAGCTCCATATCCTACCCACCATTGCGACCTGTATGCTCTCAATGGCTGGCCCTCGCTTCATACTTGTCACCGGACACACTGGCTTCAGGTCATTTACAAGTCTCTGCTAGGTAAAGCCCCGCCTTATCTCAGCTCACTGGTCACCATAGCAGCACCCACCCGTAGCACACGCTCCAGCAGGTATATCTCACTGGTCACCCCCAAAGCCAATTCCTCATTTAGCCGCCTTTCCTTCTAGTTGTCTGCTGCCAATGACTGGAACGAACTGCAAAAATCACTGAAACTGGAGGCTTCTATCTCCCTCACTAGCTTTAAGCACCAACTGTCAGAGCAGCTTATAGATCACTGCATCTGTACATAGCCCATCTGTAAATAGCCCATCCAACTACCTCATCCCCATACTGTATTTATTTATCTTGCTCCTTTGTACCCCAGTATCTCAGTATCTCTACTTGCACATTCATCTTCTGCACATCAATCACTCCAGTGTTTAATTGGTATATTGTAATTACATCGCCACCATGGCATATTTATTGCCTTACCTCCCTTATCTTACCATATTTGCACACACTGTATATATACTTTTTTCTACTGTATTATTGACTGTATGTTTGTTGATTCCATGTGTAACTGTGTTGTTGTATGTGTCGAACTGCTTTGCTTTATTCTTGGCCAGGTCACAGTTGTAAATGAGAACTTGTTCTCAACTAGCCTACCTGGTTAAATAAAGGTGAAATAAATTAAATAAATAAAATCACCTAATCATGATCTTCAGATTAGAATGCCAGGTGATTAATCAGCTGTGTTTGCTAGGGATGGAGAAAAAGTGTGAGACCAATCAGGCCTCTAACAAGTCATCTTTTAGATTGGCTTCTAAAGTGAATACACTATACTTACACTACTTACGTTTGAAAACCAACATAACGGGACAATCTCAACACTCAACAATCAAATTAAGATCCTGCATCTGAAGCATCACAGTATCATGCTGTAGTTTAATCAAGGCTAAGTTGAATGTAAAAAGATGTATACAATCACTACTGTAAGTGGCTCTGGATAAGAGCGTCTGCTAAATGACTACAATGTAAAAATGACATTGACCACTGCAGTACCTCCAGGAATTGGTGAGAGCTCTAAGACTGCCCGACTGTAGCAAGAGGTGAAATCCAAGTGGGCCAACTGGGTAGAACTGGAATGTTCTTGTTTGTACAGTCACAGCCATTGTTCTTTTAACCCTGTATGGCCCTTTATAGGAAACATAACACTGGTTAGGGCAGCTGCCTGCTGGGACTGGCCACGTGTGCTGCCAGTCATGTTGACCTCTCAGAGACATTTATTAAACCTAGTCCAACTATTAGCATTCCCCCAGGGCTCCACCCTACCAGGCCCACCCAGGCCCACCCAGGCCAACTCCGGACCCTACTCCACACGCTGTCCTCAGCTGTTGTCAGGCAGTCCCCAGGGGAAGGGGTCCAGAAGCAGGAGAAAGGCCCAGCCCAGGCCACACAAAGAGTAGCAGTGCCTGTGTGTGATTGTGTGTGTGGCGTTTACTCACCCTTTTTCCCTCTTTGCCCAGAGCCCCCGTCTGACCTGGCAACCCAGGGGATCCCTAGGGACAGAAGACAGAAGGGTATCAGATCAGGGCTGTCATTTGTGTATGGCCAGGCTATGGGTGTTGCGTTACCCTAGCTTCACGGTCTAGGCCTCTCATAGCAGCAGTAAACTGGACACATAGCCTAGCATTCCCCTGTTTGACACGCCATTGATATCTGCTATTTGTTGAAATGTCGCTTCTGTATAAGAGAGAGAGAGAGGGGCTGGATGCTAGCATGGTGCCAGATCTGTTTGTGCTATCATGCCAATGCCTTCCTACTCATTGCCATGCCAAAGGAAGATTGGCTCGACAAGGACAGCAATGGACCAGGCTAGCTGGATGCTGGATGGATTCCTAGATAGACCGGTTGGATGGCATTCAGTGTTGGAATGAGTGTGTATCCAGCTTGTTTCTGTGGAGACAGATGTAAACTCATGGCCTCATCCCAGACCTGTTGCCAATGACAATATGAGTTAGAAAGGCAGCACAAACAGATCCTGGATCAGGCTATGGGTTAACAGCATGTTGCTTATAAAGCTGCTATGGAGACAGATGTTAGATCCACATGTTCTCAGCACACCATTGGAGGCTGCTGACAGGAGGACGGTTCATAATAATGGCTGGAACAGAGCAAATGGAACGGCATCAATTACCTGGAAACCATGTGTTTGATGCATTTGATACCATTCCACTGATTCTGCTCCAGTCATTACCACTAGCCTGTTCTCCCCAACTAAGATGCCACCAACCTCCTGTGCAGCACAAAGACCACTGGCTGCCTAGTTGGCTTAATTGCTGTATGAAAATACCTAGATTTGATTTCATTCAAGTTTAATTGCTGGTGCTGGGCGTACCATATCTCCAGTTAGGCCAGGTGGACCCTGTCAGATGCAAAACATAGGTGTAAGACTGGTTATATAGGTGTAAGACTGGTAACATAGGTGTAAGACTGGTAACATAGGTGTAAGACTGGTAACATAGGTGTAAGACTGGTAACATAGGTGTAAGACTGGTAACATAGGTGTAAGACTGGTAACATAGGTGTAAGACTGGTAACATAGGTGTAAGACTGGTAACATAGGTGTAAAACTGGTAACATAG
Organism: Oncorhynchus mykiss; assembly: GCF_013265735.2. Taxonomy (NCBI): domain Eukaryota; kingdom Metazoa; phylum Chordata; class Actinopteri; order Salmoniformes; family Salmonidae; genus Oncorhynchus; species Oncorhynchus mykiss. Next base: position 85,525,541 of record NC_048565.1, read on the forward strand.
GTGTAAGACTGGTAACATAGGTGTAAGACTGGTAACATAGGTGTAAGACTGGTAACATAGGTGTAAGACTGGTAACATAGGTGTAAGACTGGTAACATAGGTGTGAGACTGGTAACATAGGTGTGCGATTCAACGGCTTAGACACGAGACGTATGTGAAAGGGTCTACAGACAATCACGGATTATCACCAGACACATCGCGGACACCGACGTCTTGCTACCGGACAAGCTAGATAACTTCTTCGCCTGCTTTGAGGATAACACAAGTGCACCGACGTGTCCTGCTCCCAACGACTGTTGACTCTTGTTCTCTGTGGATGACGGGAGTAAGACATTTAAACGTATTAACCTTCGCAAGGCTGTTGGTCCAGATGGCATCCATAGCTGCGTCCTCAGAGCATGCGCAGACAAGCTGGCTGGAGTGTTTACGGACATATTCAATCCATCCCTATCCTAGTCTGCTGTCCCCACATGCTCAAGATGTCCACCATTGTTCCTGTACCCAAAAAAGCAAAGGTAACTGAACTAAATTACTATCGCGCCGTATCACTCACTTCTATCATCATGAAGTGCTTTGAGAGGCTAGTTAAGGATCATATCACCTCTACCTTACATTACACCCTAGACCCACTTAAATGTTCTTACTGCCCCAATAGATCCACAGACAATTAAATTGCCAATACACTGCACACTGCCCTATCCCATCTGGAAAAGAGGAATACCTATGTAAGAATGCTGTTCATTGACTACAGCTCAGCCTTCAACACCATAGTACCCTCCTATTCTCCCTGTTCACCCATGACTGCGTGGCCACGCACACCTCCAACTCAATCATCAAGTTTGCAGATGACACAACAGTAGTAGGCCTGATTACCAACAATAACAAGACAGCCTACAGGGAGGAGGTGAGGGCCCTCGGAGTGTGGTGTCAGGAAATGAACCTCTCCCTCAACGTCAACAAAACAAAGGAGCTGATGGTGGACTTCAGGAAACAGCAAAGGGAGCAAGCCTCTATCCACATTGATGTGACCGCAGTGGAGAAGGTGGAAAGCATCAAGTTCCTCGGCGTACACATCACAGACACTGAAATGGTCTACCCACACAGACAGCGTGGTGAAGAAGGTGCAACAGTGTCTCTTCAACCTTGTCTTGGCCCCTAAAACCCTCACAAACTTTTACAGACACACAATTGAGAGCATCCTGTCAGGCTGTATCACCGCCTGGTACGGCAACTACACCGCCCGCAACCGCAGCGCTCTCCAGAGGGTGGTGCGGTCTGCCCAACACATCACTGGGATCATACTGCCTGCCCTCCAGGACACCTACAGCACCCGAAGGCCAAAAAGATAATCAAGGACATCAACCACCCGAGTAACGGCCTGTTCACCCCGCTATCATCCAGAAGTACAGGTCAGTACAGGTGCATCAAAGCTGGGACCGAGAGTCTGAATAACAGCTTCTATTCCAAGGCCATCAGACTGTTAAACAGCCACCACTAGCCGGCTTCCACCCGGTACCTCAACCCTGCAGAGGCTGCTGACATATATACATAGACATGGAATGACTGGCCACTTTAATAATGGAACACTAGTCACTTTAATAATGGAACACTAGTCACATTAATACTGGAACACTAGTCACTTTAATAATGGTTTCATACTGCTTTACTCATCTCATATCTATATACTGTATTATATTCTACTGTATTTTAGTCAATGCCACTCCAATATTGCTCAATCTAATATTAATATATTTCTTAATTCCATTCTTTTACTTTTAGATTTGTGTATATTTTGTGAATCACTTTTAGATACTACTGCACTGTTAGATACTACTGCACTGTTAGATACTACTGCACTGTTAGATACTACTGCACTGTTAGATTCTACTGCAGTGTTAGATACTACTGCACTGTTAGAATCTACTGCACTGTTAGATACTACTGCAGTGTTAGATTCTACTGCAGTGTTAGATTCTACTGCACTGTTAGATACTACTGCACTGTTAGATACTACTGCACTGTTAGATACTACTGCACTGTTAGACACTACTGCACTGTTAGATACTACTGCACTGTTAGATACTACTGCACTGTTAGATACTACTGCACTGTTAGATACTACTGCACTTTTAGATACTACTGTACTGTTAGATACTACTGCACTGTTAGATACTACTGCACTGTTAGACACTACTGCACTGTTAGATACTACTGCACTGTTAGATACTACTGCACTGTTAGATACTACTGCACTGTTAGATACTACTGCACTGTTAGATACTACTGCACTGTTAGATATTACTGCACTGTTAGATACTACTGCACTGTTAGATACTACTGCAGTGTTAGATACTACTGCACTGTTAGATTCTACTGCACTGTTAGATACTACTGCACTGTTAGATTCTACTGCACTGTTAGATACTACTGCACAGTTAGATTCTACTGCAGTGTTAGATACTACTGCACTGTTAGATTCTACTGCACTGTTAGATACTACTGCACTGTTAGATACTACTGCAGTGTTAGATTCTACTGCAGTGTTAGATTCTACTGCACTGTTAGATTCTACTGCACTGTTAGATACTACTGCACTGTTAGATACTACTGCAGTGTTAGATTCTACTGCACTGTTAGATCATTCACAATGATAACACGTCCGCACGCCATCAATATTAGGAACTCCCATAGTTCTCCAACATAACTCCTGCAGTTGTCATTCACAATGATAACACGTCCGTACGCCATCAATATTAGGAACTCCCATAGTTCTCCAACATAACTCCTGCAGTTGTCATTCCTCATCTGACAAGGCCTCATATAAACTGCTGTATGCCTGGGTCTATTGTAAATCTGACCTAGGCAGGGCCATTGTTTCGTGACGAATTACATAATAAAAAGTGCACTTCATCAAATTGATTTGGATCAGGAGGAGAGGGCTGTTTGGTTTCATGTCTGGTTTATTTAACAGCCTGTCAAAACAGCATAGGGAGAGGTATGTGTTGCTGGGTACATACGGATGTGAGCTTCAGACTCTGTGTACCACATAAAAACAATGAAATGTCAAGGAAAATATGAATATACCTGATCTCCCTTGAGTCCCTCTTTCTCCACCTGAAACAAACAAGAGAAAACAATGACAACTACAATATGACAGTTACAATATCAGTCTAATTGAAGACACATTATACACTATACAAAATAGTTCAATCAGAAGAACAAAACAGCATTTGTAGATTGATCAGAATGTGGCAGGTTATGGTTTTTGTAATCTCGTAACAATTCTTTGAAAAATGCTGCTGTGAATGTGGGTCAGAAGGGACTGAGTCCAAGCAGTACTACTTGAACCCAGGTTAGGGCCTTTCACAGTCACACTCCTACTGGGGATGTGGGTGGAAGGGAGGGGAGCAGTCACACTCCTACTGGTGATGTGGGTGGAAGGGAGGGGAGCAGACACACTCCTACTGGGCGATGTGGGTGGAAGGGAGGGGAGCAGACACACTCCTACTGGTGATGTGGGTGGAAGGGAGGGGAGCAGACACACTCCTACTGGTGATGTGGGTGGAAGGGAGGGGAGCAGACACACTCCTACTGGTGATGTGGGTGGAAGGGAGGGGAGCAGTCACACTCCTACTGGTGATGTGGGTGGAAGGGAGGGGAGCAGTCACACTCCTACTGGTGATGTGGGTGGAAGGGAGGGGAGCAGACACACTCCTGGGGATGTGGGTGGATGGGAGGGGAGCAGACAGACAGACAGACAGTCATGTATGCAGACAGACATACAATCAAAAGGACAGACAGACATATGGACAGACAGACGGATGACAGACAGAGACAGTCAGACAGACGGACGGACAGACAGGCAGACAGGCAGGCAGACGGGCGGACGGACGGACAGGCAGACAGGCGGACAGACAGACAGACAGACAGACAGACAGACAGACAGACAGACAGACGGACAGGCGGACAGACAGACGGGCAGACGGGCAGACGGGCGGACAGACGGACGGACGGGCGGACGGACAGAGTTGTCTGTCCTCACAAACTACTGTCCACATTCAGGGCCACAGATCAACCTATCAGCTTACACATCCATCCCAAATAAGTGGTGTCCCCTTTCAATTGGCATCCTCGCAAAAACACTGAGGCCTTTTTCTTGGAAGCAGCAGCTGCAGAAAATAGCCATTCATAACATGACATGTGTACAGAATGTGTCACTCACAGGCTCCTGTCTCTGTGCTTAAAGGTGCAATCTGTAGTTGGTACATCCTGTTTTGTACTTTTTTGGGGGGTGATATATACCCATGATAACTTCAAATGTTTCATGAGCTTAGTTCAACTGTCGTACCCCATCAAAACCCCAAATATAAGCTTCTATTTTACTCCATTGTTTGTCAACAATATAATTGTAAACAAACACTGCACATCAGGGGTAGGCAGTTCCTGTTTTTGATTTAATCGACCTGGAAGACCAGGTGTGTTGAATTCAGGCAATCACTGAACTGATCAATTAGCTCAGTTGATCAGGTGTGGTGCCTAGTTAGAACAGAACCCTGCAGTACCTGTGTACTCCAGGAACAGGGTTGCCTCGCCCTGCTGAGCTTCAGAACATGGTTAAAACTATCATTTTGATCTCATGGATGGGCAGTCCTTAGCCGTTTACCAAAACTGTGGCAGGGTGGCGGCTTCATTGTTTTTTTTAAATCCCAGACTGCCCCTTTAAAACGGTGGACAGAAATGTATCGTTTAACAAGACGGCTGACAAGCCTTTGGTATCTGTGACAGCGGCTGTAAACATGAACGACAGCTAGGAACCGTGATGCCCCTCTATAAAACACAATGTTCTATCTCACAAAGCACTGCTTTACTAACTCAATTCATTCTCAATGTATAGCATATCTACACAGTACTTGTAAAAAGGAAACCTTGGGTTAACCTGAATGGGGTATATCGGCTAGTTCATCTATACTACCATTTAGTAGCGTTCAGTAAGTGTTCAGTGATAGTACGTCCACTATCACTGCAATGTTGTTTACAAGGCTGTTGTGAGAAGACCTGGTAACGCCAACCATGGTGTTCTCGATAGCCAGGATAGAATTTCTGTTATCCTGATTCGTCTCTTATTAATGTATAATTAGCTAGTGTAAATAGCTCGTCAACGGTGACAGTTTTCGGTTGGGGTTTGGTAAGTATTTGGGTGACATGAAAGGGACGGTGTCACACACACTCTGCTTCGCTCCAGTGCTAATGAGACGTGGCAGGGCAGATAATTAGCTAACCACTCACAGTATACTCTTAATCGTCACCCATCACCTCCCCTATTACCACCAGCCAGGCCCTGTGTGTATTAGTGTGTGTGTGTGTACGTGCGTGGGTTCATGCATTGTTTGTGTGTGCGCGTGTGAGCATTGTGCGTCTCTGTGAGTGTGTGTGCACCCATGCATGTGTGTGTATATTAATCTACCAGTCTCTGTCTAGGAGTTTCTAGGCTATGCTCCCACTAAGCTCCCTCTCCCCTGGGCTCATGTTAACAGAACTAGAGAGGACAAGCAGACAGTGCAGCCAGCCCAATTATAGGAGCACTATGCATGAAGCATGCTGAGGCTTCTACTGGGATTCACTAAACGCTGAGGGTCTACTGGGAGAGACTGGCGTCTGGAACTCCTAGACTGAGTCAGTGGGGAGGAGAAGAGAGGAGAGCAGAGGAGAGTTGAGGAGAGGAGAGCTGAGGAGAAGAAAGAAGAGAGCTGAGAAGAAGAGAGGAGAGCTGAGGAGAAGAGAGGAGAGCTGAGGAGAAGAGAGGAGAGCTGAGGAGAAGAGAGGAGAGCTGAGGAGAAGAGATGAGAGCTGAGAAGAAGAAAGGAGTGTTGAGGAGAGGAGTGTTGAGGAGAGGAGAGCTGAGGAGAGGAGAGCTGAGGAGAGTTGAGGAGAGTTGAGGAGAGCTGAGGAGAAGAGATGAGAGCTGAGGAGAAGAGAGGAGAGCTGAGGAGAAGAGAGGAGAGCTGAGGAGAAGAGGAGAGCTGAGGAGAAGAGGAGAGCTGAGGAGAAGAGGAGAGCTGATGAGAAGAGAGGAGAGCTGATGAGAAGAGAGGAGAGCTGAGGAGAAGACAGGAGAACTGAGGAGAAGAGAGGAGAGCTGAGGAGAGGAGAGTTGAGGAGAGGTGAGGAGAGCTGAGGAGAGTTGAGGAGAGGAGAGGAGAGTTGAGGAGAGTTGAGGAGGGGAGAGTTGAGGAGAGAAGAGTTGAGGAGAGCTCAGGAGAGGAGAGCTGAGGAGAGGAGAGGTTTATTCTATTCTACTGAGCCATTTATTTTATGTTGGTATTCATATCTTTTATTATTTCTTATTGTTGTTGCGTTGTCCAGAAGGAACCTGCCAGTAAGCATTGAATTGGACAGTGTCTGCCATGTGTATCCTGTACATGTAATACCTACATGTTTCAAGCACACCACCATAGTCCCTCTGCTCAAGAAAGCGAAGGTAACCTGCCTAAATGACTACCGCCCCGTAGCACTCACGTCAGTAGCCATGAAGTTCATTGAAAGGCTGGTCATGACTGACATCAACACAATCATCCCGGAAACCCTAGACCCACTCCAATTCGCATACCGCCCAAATAGATCCACAGATGACGCAATCTCAATCGCACTCCACACTGCCCTTTCCCACCAGGACAAAATGAACACCTTTGTAGGAATACTGTTCATTGACTTCAGCTCAGCATTCAACACCATAGTGCCCACAAAGCTCATCACTAAGCTAAGGACCCTGGAACTAAACACCTCCCTCTGCAACTGGATCCTGGACTTCCTGACGGGCCGCCCCCAGGTGGTAAGTGTAGGCAACAACACATCTGCCACGCCAATCCTCAACACTGGGGCCCCTCAGGGGTATGTGCTTAGTCCCCTCCTGTACTCCCTGTTCACCCAAGTCCGCGTGGCCAAGCACGACTCCAACACCATCATTAAGTTTGCTTACGACACAACGGTGGTAAGGCCTCCTGCCTATAGGCTGTCTCACCGACAACAATGATACAGTCTATAGGCAGGAGGCCAGAGACCTGGCAGTGTGGTGCCAGGACAACAAACTCTCCCTCAACGTGGGCAAGACAAAGGAGATGATCGTGGACTACAGGAAAAGGAGGGTCGAACACGCCCCCATTCACATCGACAGGGCTGTAGTGGAGTGGGTCGAGAGTTTCCTTGGTGTCCACATCACCAACAAACTATCATGGTCCAACACACCAAAACAGTTGTGAAGAGGGCATGACAAAACCTATTCCCCCTTAGGAGACTGAAAATATTTGTCATGGGTCCCCAGATCCTCAAAAAGTTCTACAGATGCACCATCGAGAGCATCCTGACCGGTTGCATCACCGCCTGGTATGGCAACTGTTCGGCATCCAACCATTAGGAGCTACAGAGGGTAGTGCGTACGGCCCAGTACATCACCGGGGCCAAGCTTCCTGCCATCCAGCACCTCTATACTCGGCGGTGTTAGAGGAAGGCCCAAAAAAGACTCCAGTCACCCAAGTCATAGACTGTTCTCTCTGCTACCACACGGCAAGCGGTACTGGAGCACCAAGTCTGGGTCCAAGAGGCTCTTTAACAGCTTCTACCACCAAGCCATAAGACTGCTGAACAATTAATCAAATGGCCACCAGGACTGTTTACATTGACACCCCCCCCCTCCATTTGTTTTAACACTGCTGCTACTCACTGTTTATTATCTATGCATAGTCACTTTACCCCTACTTACATGTACAAATGAGCTCGACTAACCTGTACCCACGCACATTGACCAGGTACATAGCCTAGCCTGTATTTAGCCTCGTTATTGTTATTTTATTGTGTTACTTTTTGTTCTTTGTAAATATTTTCTTAAAGCATTTTCTTAAAACTGCATTGTTGGTTTTAAGGGCTTGTAAGTAAGCATTTCACCTGTTGCATTCGGCATACATGATAACTTAAATTTGACTAATAAAACTTCAAAGTTGAGAGACAGAGTGAAGGAAACCATGTCTTCAACTTCTCTCACACATGTAGGTCCACCATGGATGCTACCTGTCACCCCCTTCTCATCTTTTCCTGCCCTTCCCATCATTCCCCCCAGAGCTCCAGACCAGTGGTCTGCCTGCCTGCTCTCCACCATGCTCCAAGCCCCAGGAGAGGTGTGGAGAGAGGGGTTTAACCATCCTCATCTACACCTGTCTGGCCTCTCCTTGCCTGACCTCCCAGACAGCACAGAGGTGGATGGTAATGTGACACTGAGACTGTTCACCTGAGCAGTTCCAAATCCCTCTCTCCCCTCCTCATCCCCCCTCATCCCTCCTCCTTCCCCTCTCCTCATCCCTCCTCCTTCCCCTCTCCTCATCCCTCCTCCTTCCCCTCTCCTCATCCCCACTCCTTCCCCTCTCCTCATCCCCCCTCATTCCTTCTCCTTCCCCTCTCTTCCTTCCCCCCTCCTTCCACTCTCCTCATCCCCCCTCCTTCCCCTCTCCTCATCCCCCCTCATTCCTCCTCCTTCCCCTCTCCTCATCCCCCCTCATCCCCCTCCTTCCACTCTCCGCAACCCCCCTCCTTCCACTCTCCTCATCCCCCCTCATTCCTCCTCCTTCCACTTTCCTCATCCCCCCTCCTCATCCCCCCTGTGTGTGTGTGTGTGTGTGTGTGTGTGTGTGTGTGTGTGTGTGTGTGTGTGTGTGTGTGTGTGTGTGTGTGTGTGTGTGTGTGTGTGTGTGTGTGTGTGTGTGTGTGTGTGTGTGTGTGTATAGATTCATATGAAGACAGCTGCATAAAAGACTGCATACTCACACTTAGACCAGGCAGACCTTGAAGACCCGTATCGCCCTGTGGGAGAGAGAAACTGTTGTTTTCTATCGTTGAACTCATTAGTCATTCATCAATTTATTGACTCTTATAAGGATCTTTCCTCAGCACCTATTATACACAACGTATAGTACAACACGGAACGTCAATAGTGACTCTTATATGGATCTTTCCTCAGCACCTATCATACACAACGTATAGTACAACACGGAACGTCAAGTGACACACATTCAGACGATTCATTTTGAAAGGAAAGGAATTGCTGCTATTCAATCATTCTCTTAGTCTGTAAATACTGTCAGAGATTATTACTACTCTAAATAAATGTCTGAAGAAGTTACCTCCACATTGAGCCAAGCGGCGGTGCTTGCGGGAGGGCTTGTGCATGCAGAGCTTTAAAGGTCAGTCAAAATAAACAGCACATTGTGTTACTGCTTCATTTAGCTGTGTGTGTGTGTGTGTTGTCCACCACAGCTGGGTTCAAATACTATTTCACATAATTTCAAAAACATTATCTGGGCTTGATTGAGCTTGCCTGGCAAAGCATAACTAAAGGAATAGTTGCAAATAGTATCAGAAACCTATGTCTGGTCTTCATACCACATGACACCCTATTCCCTAGGAACCTATGTCTGGTGTGCTGTCCATCCTATTCCCTAGGAACCTATGTCTGGTGTGCTGTCCATCCTAATCCCTAGGAACCTATGTCTGGTGTGCTGTCCATCCTAACCCCTAGGAACCTATGTCTGGTCTTCATACCACAAGACACCCTATTCCCTAGGAACATATGTCTGGTGTGCTGTCCATCCTATTCCCTAGGAACCTATGTCTGGTGTGCTGTCCATCCTATTCCCTAGGAACCTATGTCTGGTGTGCTGTCCATCCTATTCCCTAGGAACCTATGTCTGGTGTGCTGTCCATCCTATTCCCTAGGAACCTATGTCTGGTGTGCTGTCCATCCTATTCCCTAGGAACCTACTGTATGTCTGGTGTGCTGTCCATCCTATTCCCTAGGAACCTATGTCTGGTGTGCTGTCCATCCTATTCCCTAGGAACCTATGTCTGGTGTGCTGTCCATCCTATTCCTTAGGAACCTATGTCTGGTGTGCTGTCCATCCTATTCCCTAGGAACCTATGTCTGGTGTGCTGTCCATCCTATTCCCTAGGAACCTATGTCTGGTGTGCTGTCCATCCTATTCCCTAGGAACCTATGTCTGGTGTGCTGTCCATCCTATTCCCTAGGAACCTATGTCTGGTGTGCTGTGCATCCTATTCCCTAGGAACCTATGTCTGGTGTGCTGTCCATCCTATTCCCTAGGAACCTATGTCTGGTGTGCTGTCCATCCTATTCCCTAGGAACCTATGTCTGGTGTGCTGTGCATCCTATTCCCTAGGAACCTATGTCTGGTGTGCTGTCCATCCTATTCCCTAGGAACCTATGTCTGGTGTGCTGTCCATCCTAATCCCTAGGAACCTATGTCTGGTGTGCTGTCCATCCTATTCCCTAGGAACCTATGTCTGGTCTTCATACCACAAGACACCCTATTCCCTAGGAACCTATGTCTGGTGTGCTGTCCATCCTATTCCCTAGGAACCTATGTCTGGTGTGCTGTCGATCCTATTCCCTAGGAACCTATGTCTGGTGTGCTGTCCATCCTATTCCCTAGGAACCTATGTCTGGTGTGCTGTCCATCCTATTCCCTAGGAACCTATGTCTGGTGTGCTGTCCATCCTATTCCCTAGGAACCTATGTCTGGTGTGCTGTCCATCCTATCCCTTAGGAACCTATGTCTGGTGTGCTGTCCATCCTATTCCCTAGGAACCTATGTCTGGTGTGCTGTGCATCCTATTCCCTAGGAACCTATGTCTGGTGTGCTGTCCATCCTATTCCCTAGGAACCTATGTCTGGTGTGCTGTCCATCCTATTCCCTAGGAACCTATGTCTGGTGTGCTGTGCATCCTATTCCCTAGGAACCTATGTCTGGTGTGCTGTCCATCCTATTCCCTAGGAACCTATGTCTGGTGTGCTGTCCATCCTATTCCCTAGGAACCTATGTCTGTTGTGCTTTCCATCCTATTCCCTAGGAACCTATGTCTGGTGTGCTGTCCATCCTATTCCTTAGGAACCTATGTCTGGTGTGCTGTCCATCCTATTCCCTAGGAACCTATGTCTGGTGTGCTGTCCATCCTATTCCCTAGGAACCTATGTCTGGTGTGCTGTCCATCCTATTCCCTAGGAACCTATGTCTGGTGTGCTGTCCATCCTATTCCCTAGAAACCTATGTCTGGTGTGCTGTCCATCCTATTCCCTAGGACCCTATGTCTGGTGTGCTGTCCATCCTATTCCCTAGGAACCTATGTCTGGTGTGCTGTCCATCCTATTCCCTAGGAACCTATGTCTGGTGTGCTGTCGATCCTATTCCCTAGGAACCTATGTCTGGTGTGCTGTCCATCCTATTCCCTAGGAACCTATGTCTGGTGTGCTGTCCATCCTATTCCCTAGGAACCTATGTCTGGTGTGCTGTCCATCCTATTCCCTAGGAACCTATGTCTGGTGTGCTGTGCATCCTATTCCCTAGGAACCTATGTCTGGTGTGCTGTCCATCCTATTCCCTAGGAACCTATGTCTGGTGTGCTGTCCATCCTATTCCCTAGGAACCTATGTCTGGTGTGCTGTCCATCCTAATCCCTAGGAACCTATGTCTGGTGTGCTGTCCATCCTATTCCCTAGGAACCTATGTCTGGTGTGCTGTCCATCCTAATCCCTAGGAACCTATGTCTGGTGTGCTGTCCATCCTATTCCCTAGGAACCTATGTCTGGTGTGCTGTCCATCCTATTCCCTAGGAACCTATGTCTGGTGTGCTGTCCATCCCATATAAGGAATAGGTTGCCATTTGGGACTCTGTCCTGGTTAAAGGTCAATATTTGTGTCAGGAAATGAAGACTGTTTCGGGACAGTCCTTTACGTCAGGCAATGTGTGTGTGTGTGTGTGTACTTTCTGTCAGGGCATGTGGTGTGTGTGTGTGTGTGTGTGTGTGTGTGTGTGTGTGTGTTCTTTCTGTCAGGCGATGTGGTGTATGTGTGTGTGTGTTCTTTCTGTCAGGCGAAGTGGTGTATGTGTGAGTGTGTGTGTGTTCTTTCTGTCAGGCGATGTGGTGTATGTGTGAGGCTGTGTGTATTCTTTCTGTCAGGCGATGTGGTGTATGTGTGAGTGTGTGCGTGTCTCCTTTCTGTCAGGCGATGTGTGTGTGTGTGTGTGTGAGAGAGATAGAGGCAGGTGGATAACATGATATTATCAGATCTGACGGACGATAAAATAACCATCGGCTTCATAACTTCAGGTAAAAAGCATTTTCAGTGTTAACACAGAGACATCCATGACACCTTGTTTAGTTAACAAGCCAGGTGGTAGATTCAGAGATGGGAGGGTTTCCCATGATGACAATAGTAAACGTTAGCTCAATGTATCATGCACTTTCCACTATATTCTTCTCTATTAATTTACTGTCTATTCTCACAAGCTGACTGTTTGTCTAGAATACTTTACTTCTGCCATTAGGTACCAGGTATTTCCCAACTGTGTAAACTTCTTTGAAAGAAAGTAGTAGGAAGAGAGTAGTTTTCCCATGACACAACGTAAACAGTACCTCTCAACTCCCTGGTCTACTCTCATCTGTTTTTTATACTATCTATTCTCACATGCACAAGCTGGATATTTCTCCATAACAGTATCTTCCTTCTCTATAAAACTTTCCCTCTGTCTGATTTTCAAATAAAATATGTTCACTATCCATTGAATTACGGTTTGTAAGCATGTGTCCTTTATAATGAATACATGTCCTTTATAATGAATACATGTGTCCTTTATAATGAATACCTGTCCTTTATAATGAATACATGTGTCCTTTATAATGAATACATGTGTCCTTTATAATGAATACGTGTCCTTTATAATGAATACGTGTCCTTTATAATGAATACATGTCCTTTATAATGAATACATGTCCTTTATAATGAATACGTGTCCTTTATAATGAATACGTGTCCTTTATAATGAATACGTGTCCTTTATAATGAATACGTGTCCTTTATAATGAATACGTGTCCTTTATAATGAATACATGTCCTTTATAATGAATACATTTGTCCTTTATAATGAATACATGTCCTTTATAATGAATACATGTGTCCTTTATAATGAATACGTGTCCTTTATAATGAATACATGTCCTTTATAATGAATACATGTCCTTTATAATGAATACATGTCCTTTATAATGAATACATGTCCTTTATAATGAATACATGTGTCCTTTATAATGAATACATGTGTCCTTTATAATGAATACATGTGTCCTTTATAATGAATACATGTCCTTTATAATGAATACATGTCCGTTATAATGAATACATGTCCTTTATAATGAATACATGTCCTTTATAATGAATACATGTCCTTTATAATGAATACATGTTCTTTATAATGAATACATGTCCTTTATAATGAATACATGTCCTTTATAATGAATACATGTGTCCTTTATAATGAATACATGTCCTTTATAATGAATACATGTCCTTTATAATGAATACATGTCCTTTATAATGAATACATGTCCTTTATAATGAATACATGCCCTTTATAATGAATACATGTCCTTTATAATGAATACATGTCCTTTATAATGAATACATGTCCTTTATAATGAATACATGTCCTTTATAATGAATACATGCCCTTTATAATGAATACATGTCCTTTATAATGAATACATGTCCTTTATAATGAATACATGTCCTTTATAATGAATACATGTCCTTTATAATGAATACATGTGTCCTTTATAATGAATACATGTGTCCTTTATAATGAATACATGTCCTTTATAATGAATACATATCCTTTATAATGAATACATGTCCTTTATAATGAATACATGTCCTTTAAAATGAATACATGTCCTTTATAATGAATACATGTCCTTTATAATAAATACATGTCCTTTATAATGAATACATGTCCTTTATTATGAATACATGTCCTTTATAATGAATACATGTGTCCTTTATAATGAATACATGTGTCCTGTATAATGAATACATGTCCTTTATAATGAATACATGTCCTTTATAATGAATACATGTCCTTTATAATGAATACATGTGTCCTTTATAATGAATACATGTGTCCTTTATAATGAATACATGTCCTTTATAATGAATACATGTCCTTTATAATGAATACATGCCCTTTATAATGAATACATGTCCTTTATAATGAATACATGTCCTTTATAATGAATACATGTCCTTTATAATGAATACATGTCCTTTATAATGAATACATGTGTCCTTTATAATGAATACATGTGTCCTTTATAATGAATACATGTCCTTTATAATGAATACATATCCTTTATAATGAATACATGTCCTTTATAATGAATACATGTCCTTTAAAATGAATACATGTCCTTTATAATGAATACATGTCCTTTATAATGAATACATGTCCTTTATAATGAATACATGTCCTTTATAATGAATACATGTCCTTTATAATGAATACATGTCCTTTATAATGAATACATGTCCTTTATAATGAATATATGTGTCCTTTATAATGAATACATGTCCTTTATAATGAATACATGTGTCCTTTATAATGAATACATGTGTCCTTTATAATGAATACATGTCCTTTATAATGAATACATGCCCTTTATAATGAATACATGTCCTTTATAATGAATACATGTCCTTTATAATGAATACATGTCCTTTATAATGAATACATGTCCTTTATAATGAATATATGTGTCCTTTATAATGAATACATGTGTCCTTTATAATGAATACATGTGTCCTTTATAATGAATACATGTGTCCTTTATAATGAATACATGTCCTTTATAATGAATACATGCCCTTTATAATGAATACATGTCCTTTATAATGAATACATGTCCTTTATAATGAATACATGTCCTTTATAATGAATACATGTCCTTTATAATGAATATATGTGTCCTTTATAATGAATACATGTGTCCTTTATAATGAATACATGTGTCCTTTATAATGAATACATGTGTCCTTTATAATGAATACATGTCCTTTATAATGAATACATGTCCTTTATAATGAATACATGTCCTTTATAATGAATACATGTCCTTTATAATGAATACATGTCCTTTATAATGAATACATGTCCTTTATAATGAATACATGTCCTTTATAATGAATACATGTGTCCTGTATAATGAATACATGTCCTTTATAATGAATACATGTCCTTTATAATGAATACATGTCCTTTATAATGAATACATGTCCTTTATAATGAATACATGTCCTTTATAATGAATACATGTCCTTTATAATGAATACATGTCCTTTATAATGAATACATGTGTCCTTTATAATGAATACATGTCCTTTATAATGAATACATGTGTCCTTTATAATGAATACCTGTCCTTTATAATGAATACATGTGTCCTTTATAATGAATACATGTCCTTTATAATGAATACATGTGTCCTTTATAATGAATACATGTCCTTTATAATGAATACATGTCCTTTATAATGAATACATGTCCTTTATAATGAATACATGTCCTTTATAATGAATACATGTCCTTCATAATGAATACATGTGTCCTTTATAATGAATACATGTCCTTTATAATGAATACATGTCCTTTATAATGAATACATGTCCTTTATAATGAATATATGTCCTTTATAATGAATACATGTCCTTTATAATGAATACATGTGTCCTTTATAATGAATACGTGTCCTTTATAATGAATACATGTCCTTTATAATGAATACATGTCCTTTATAATGAATACATGTCCTTTATAATGAATACATGTCCTTTATAATGAATACATGTCCTTTATAATGAATACATGTCCTTTATAATGAATACATGTCCTTTATAATGAATACATGTCCGTTATAATGAATACATGTCCTTTATAATGAATACATGTCCTTTATAATGAATACATGTCCTTTATAATGAATACATGTCCTTTATAATGAATACATGTCCTTTATAATGAATACATGTCCTTTATAATGAATACATGTCCTTTATAATGAATACATGTGTCCTTTATAATGAATACATGTGTCCTGTATAATGAATACATGTCCTTTATAATGAATACATGTCCTTTATAATGAATACATGTCCTTTATAATGAATACATGTCCTTTATAATGAATACATGCCCTTTATAATGAATACATGTCCTTTATAATGAATACATGTACTTTATAATGAATACATGTCCTTTATAATGAATACATGTCCTTTATAATGAATACATGCCCTTTATAATGAATACATGTCCTTTATAATGAATACATGTCCTTTATAATGAATACATGTCCTTTATAATGAATACATGTCCTTTACAATGAATACATGTCCTTTATAATGAATACATGTGTCCTTTATAATGAATACATGTCCTTTATAATGAATACATGTCCTTTATAATGAATACATGTCCTTTATAATGAATACATGTCCTTTAAAATGAATACATGTCCTTTATAATTAATACATGTCCTTTATAATGAATACATGTCCTTTATAATGAATACATGTCCTTTATAATGAATACATGTCCTTTATAATGAATACATGTCCTTTATAATGAATACATGTCCTTTATAATGAATACATGTCCTTTATAATGAATACATGTCCTTTATAATGAATACATGTCCTTTATAATGAATACATGTCCTTTATAATGAATACATGTCCTTTATAATGAATACATGTCCTTTATAATGAATACATGTCCTTTATAATGAATACATGTCCTTTATAATGAATACATGTCCTTTATAATGAATACATGTCCTTTATAATGAATACATGCCCTTTATAATGAATACATGTCCTTTATAATGAATACATGTCCTTTATAATGAATACATGTCCTTTATAATGAATACATGTCCTTTATAATGAATACATGTGTCCTTTATAATGAATACATGTCCTTTATAATGAATACATATCCTTTATAATGAATACATGTCCTTTATAATGAATACATGTCCTTTAAAATGAATACATGTCCTTTATAATGAATACATGTCCTTTATAATGAATACATGTCCTTTATAATGAATACATGTCCTTTATAATGAATACATGTCCTTTATAATGAATACATGTCCTTTATAATGAATACATGTCCTTTATAATGAATACATGTCCTTTATAATGAATACATGCCCTTTATAATGAATACATGCCCTTTATAATGAATACATGCCCTTTATAATGAATACATGTCCTTTATAATGAATACATGTCCTTTATAATGAATACATGTCCTTTATAATGAATACATGTCCTTTATAATGAATACATGTCCTTTATAATGAATACATGTCCTTTATAATGAATACATGTCCTTTATAATGAATACATGTCCTTTATAATAAATACATGTCCTTTATAATGAATACATGTCCTTTATAATGAATACATGTCCTTTATAATGAATACATGTCCTTTATAATGAATATATGTGTCCTTTATAATGAATACATGTCCTGTATAATGAATACATGTGTCCTTTATAATGAATACATGTGTCCTTTATAATGAATACATGTCCTTTATAATGAATACATGTCCTTTATAATGAATACATGTCCTTTATAATGAATACATGTCCTTTATAATGAATACATGTCCTTTATAATGAATACATGTGTCCTTTATAATGAATACATGTGTCCTGTATAATGAATACATGTGTCCTTTATAATGAATACATGTGTCCTGTATAATGAATACATGTCCTTTATAATGAATACATGTCCTTTATAATGAATACATGTCCTTTATAATGAATACATGTCCTTTATAATGAATACATGTCCTTTATAATGAATACATGTCCTTTATAATGAATACATGCCCTTTATAATGAATACATGTCCTTTATAATGAATACATGTCCTTTATAATGAATACATGTCCTTTATAATGAATACATGTCCTTTATAATGAATACATGTCCTTTATAATGAATACATGCCCTTTATAATGAATACATGTCCTTTATAATGAATACATGTCCTTTATAATGAATACATGTCCTTTATAATGAATACATATCCTTTATAATGAATACATGTCCTTTATAATGAATACATGTCCTTTAAAATGAATACATGTCCTTTATAATGAATACATGTCCTTTATAATGAATACATGTCCTTTATAATGAATACATGTGTCCTTTATAATGAATACATGTGTCCTGTATAATGAATACATGTCCTTTATAATGAATACATGTCCTTTATAATGAATACATGTCCTTTATAATGAATACATGTCCTTTATAATGAATACATGTCCTTTATAATGAATACATGTCCTTTATAATGAATACATGTCCTTTATAATGAATACATGTCCTTTATAATGAATACATGTCCTTTATAATGAATACATGTCCTTTATAATAAATACATGTCCTTTATAATGAATACATGTCCTTTATAATGAATACATGTACTTTATAATGAATACATGTGTCCTTTATAATGAATACGTGTCCTTTATAATGAATACATGTCCTTTATAATGAATACATGTCCTTTATAATGAATACATGTCCTTTATAATGAATACATGTGTCCTTTATAATGAATACATGTGTCCTGTATAATGAATACATGTCCTTTATAATGAATACATGTCCTTTATAATGAATACATGTCCTTTATAATGAATACATGTCCTTTATAATGAATACATGTCCTTTATAATGAATACATGTCCTTTATAATGAATACATGCCCTTTATAATGAATACATGTCCTTTATAATGAATACATGTCCTTTATAATGAATACATGTCCTTTATAATGAATACATGTCCTTTATAATGAATACATGCCCTTTATAATGAATACATGTTCTTTATAATGAATACATGTCCTTTATAATGAATACATGTCCTTTATAATGAATACATGTCCTTTATAATGAATACATGTCCTTTATAATGAATACATATCCTTTATAATGAATACATGTCCTTTATAATGAATACATATCCTTTATAATGAATACATGTCCTTTATAATGAATACATGTCCTTTAAAATGAATACATGTCCTTTATAATGAATACATGTCCTTTATAATGAATACATGTCCTTTATAATGAATACATGTCCTTTATAATGAATACATGTCCTTTATAATGAATACATGTCCTTTATAATGAATACATGTCTTTTATAATGAATACATGTCCTTTATAATGAATACATGTCCTTTGTAATGAATACATGTTCTTTATAATGAATACATGTGTCCTTTATAATGAATACATGTCCTTTATAATGAATACATGTCCTTTATAATGAATATATGTCCTTTATAATGAATACATGTCCTTTATAATGAATACATGTCCTTTATAATGAATACATGTGTCCTGTATAATGAATACATGTCCTTTATAATGAATACATGTCCTTTATAATGAATACATGTCCTTTATAATGAATACATGTCCTTTATAATGAATACATGTCCTTTATAATGAATACATGTCCTTTATAATGAATACATGCCCTTTATAATGAATACATGTCCTTTATAATGAATACATGTCCTTTATAATGAATACATGTCCTTTATAATGAATACATGTCCTTTATAATGAATACATGTCCTTTATAATGAATACATGCCCTTTATAATGAATACATGTCCTTTATAATGAATGCATGTCCTTTATAATGAATACATGTCCTTTATAATGAATACATATCCTTTATAATGAATACATGTCCTTTATAATGAATACATGTCCTTTAAAATGAATACATGTCCTTTATAATGAATACATGTCCTTTATAATGAATACATGTCCTTTATAATGAATACATGTGTCCTTTATAATGAATACATGTGTCCTGTATAATGAATACATGTCCTTTATAATGAATACATGTCCTTTATAATGAATACATGTCCTTTATAATGAATACATGTCCTTTATAATGAATACATGTCCTTTATAATGAATACATGTCCTTTATAATGAATACATGTCCTTTATAATGAATACATGTCCTTTATAATGAATACATGTCCTTTATAATGAATACATGTCCTTTATAATGAATACATGTCCTTTATAATAAATACATGTCCTTTATAATGAATACATGTCCTTTATAATGAATACATGTACTTTATAATGAATACATGTGTCCTTTATAATGAATACGTGTCCTTTATAATGAATACATGTCCTTTATAATGAATACATGTCCTTTATAATGAATATATGTCCTTTATAATGAATACATGTGTCCTTTATAATGAATACATGTGTCCTGTATAATGAATACATGTCCTTTATAATGAATACATGTCCTTTATAATGAATACATGTCCTTTATAATGAATACATGTCCTTTATAATGAATACATGTCCTTTATAATGAATACATGTCCTTTATAATGAATACATGCCCTTTATAATGAATACATGTCCTTTATAATGAATACATGTCCTTTATAATGAATACATGTCCTTTATAATGAATACATGTCCTTTATAATGAATACATGCCCTTTATAATGAATACATGTTCTTTATAATGAATACATGTCCTTTATAATGAATACATGTCCTTTATAATGAATACATGTCCTTTATAATGAATACATGTCCTTTATAATGAATACATATCCTTTATAATGAATACATGTCCTTTATAATGAATACATATCCTTTATAATGAATACATGTCCTTTATAATGAATACATGTCCTTTAAAATGAATACATGTCCTTTATAATGAATACATGTCCTTTATAATGAATACATGTCCTTTATAATGAATACATGTCCTTTATAATGAATACATGTCCTTTATAATGAATACATGTCCTTTATAATGAATACATGTCTTTTATAATGAATACATGTCCTTTATAATGAATACATGTCCTTTGTAATGAATACATGTTCTTTATAATGAATACATGTGTCCTTTATAATGAATACATGTCCTTTATAATGAATACATGTCCTTTATAATGAATATATGTCCTTTATAATGAATACATGTGTCCTGTATAATGAATACATGTCCTTTATAATGAATACATGTCCTTTATAATGAATACATGTCCTTTATAATGAATACATGTCCTTTATAATGAATACATGTCCTTTATAATGAATACATGTCCTTTATAATAAATACATGTCCTTTATAATGAATACATGTCCTTTATAATGAATACATGTCCTTTATAATGAATACATGTCCTTTATAATGAATACATGTCCTTTATAATGAATATATGTGTCCTTTATAATGAATACATGTCCTTTATAATGAATACATGTGTCCTTTATAATGAATACATGTGTCCTTTATAATGAATACATGTCCTTTATAATGAATACATGTCCTTTATAATGAATACATGTCCTTTATACATGTCCTTTATAATGAATACATGTGTCCTTTATAATGAATACATGTCCTTTATAATGAATACATGTCCTTTATAATGAATACATGTCCTTTATAATGAATACATGTGTCCTTTATAATGAATACATGTGTCCTGTATAATGAATACATGTCCTTTATAATGAATACATGTCCTTTATAATGAATACATGTCCTTTATAATGAATACATGTCCTTTATAATGAATACATGCCCTTTATAATGAATACATGTCCTTTATAATGAATACATGTCCTTTATAATGAATACATGTCCTTTCTAATGAATACATGCCCTTTATAATGAATACATGTCCTTTAAAATGAATACATGTCCTTTATAACGAATACATGTCCTTTATAATGAATACATGTCCTTTATAATGAATACATGTCCTTTATAATGAATACATGTCCTTTATAATGAATACATGTGTCCTGTATAATGAATACATGTCCTTTATAATGAATACATGTCCTTTATAATGAATACATGTCCTTTATAATGAATACATGTCCTTTATAATGAATACATGTCCTTTATAATGAATACATGTCCTTTATAATGAATACATGTCCTTTATAATAAATACATGTCCTTTATAATGAATACATGTCCTTTATAATGAATACATGTCCTTTATAATGAATACATGTCCTTTATAATGAATACATGTCCTTTATAATGAATACATGTGTCCTTTATAATGAATACATGTGTCCTGTATAATGAATACATGTCCTTTATAATGAATACATGTCCTTTACAATGAATACATGTCCTTTATAATGAATACATGTCCTTTATAATGAATACATGCCCTTTATAATGAATACATGTCCTTTATAATGAATACATGTCCTTTATAATGAATACATGCCCTTTATAATGAATACATGTCCTTTATAATGAATACATGTCCTTTATAATGAATACATGTCCTTTATAATGAATACATGTCCTTTATAATGAATACATGTGTCCTTTATAATGAATACATGTGTCCTGTATAATGAATACATGTCCTTTATAATGAATACATGTCCTTTAAAATGAATACATGCCCTTTATAATGAATACATGTCCTTTATAATGAATACATGTCCTTTATAATGAATACATGTCCTTTATAATGAATACATGTCCTTTATAATGAATACATGTGTCCTTTATAATGAATACATGTGTCCTGTATAATGAATACATGTCCTTTATAATGAATACATGTCCTTTAAAATGAATACATGCCCTTTATAATGAATACATGTCCTTTATAATGAATACATGTCCTTTATAATGAATACATGTCCTTTATAATGAATACATGCCCTTTATAATGAATACATGTCCTTTATAATGAATACATGTCCTTTATAATGAATACATGTCCTTTATAATGAATACATGTCCTTTATAATGAATACATGTGTCCTTTATAATGAATACATGTGTCCTTTATAATGAATACATGTCCTTTATAATGAATAAATGTCCTTTATAATGAATACATGTCCTTTATAATGAATACATGTCCTTTATAATGAATACATGTGTCCTTTATAATGAATACATGTCCTTTATAATGAATACATGTCCTTTATAATGAATACATGTCCTTTATAATGAATACATGGCCTTTATAATGAATACATGGCCTTTATAATGAATACATGTCCTTTATACTGAATACATGTCCTTTATAATGAATACATGTCCTTTATAATGAATACATGTCCTTTAAAATGAATACATGTCCTTTATAATGAATACATGTCCTTTATAATGAATACATGTCCTTTATAATGAATACATGTGTCCTTTATAATGAATACATGTCCTTTATAATGAATACATGTCCTTTATAATGAATATATGTCCTTTATAATGAATACATGTCCTTTATAATGAATACATGTCCTTTATAATGAATACATGTCCTTTATAATGAATACATGTCCTTTATAATGAATACATGTCCTTTATAATGAATACATGTCCTTTATAATAAATACATGTCCTTTATAATGAATACATGTCCTTTATAATGAATACATGTCCTTTATAATGAATACATGTCCTTTATAATGAATACATGTCCTTTATAATGAATATATGTGTCCTTTATAATGAATACATGTCCTTTATAATGAATACATGTGTCCTTTATAATGAATACATGTGTCCTTTATAATGAATACATGTCCTTTATAATGAATACATGTCCTTTATACATGTCCTTTATAATGAATACATGTGTCCTTTATAATGAATACATGTCCTTTATAATGAATACATGTCCTTTATAATGAATACATGTCCTTTATAATGAATACATGTGTCCTTTATAATGAATACATGTGTCCTGTATAATGAATACATGTCCTTTATAATGAATACATGTCCTTTATAATGAATACATGTCCTTTATAATGAATACATGTCCTTTCTAATGAATACATGCCCTTTATAATGAATACATGTCCTTTATAATGAATACATGTCCTTTATAATGAATACATGTCCTTTATAATGAATACATGGCCTTTATAATGAATACATGGTCTTTATAATGAATACATGTCCTTTATAATGAATACATGTCCTTTACAATGAATACATGTCCTTTATAATGAATACATGTCCTTTATAATGAATACATGCCCTTTATAATGAATACATGTCCTTTATAATGAATACATGTCCTTTATAATGAATACATGCCCTTTATAATGAATACATGTCCTTTATAATGAATACATGTCCTTTATAATGAATACATGTCCTTTATAATGAATACATGTCCTTTATAATGAATACATGTCCTTTATAATGAATACATGTCCTTTATAATGAATACATGTCCTTTATAATGAATACATGTCCTTTATAATGAATACATGTCCTTTATAATGAATACATGTCCTTTATAATGAATACATGTCCTTTATAATGAATACATGTCCTTTATAATGAATACATGTCCTTTATAATGAATACATGTCCTTTATAATGAATACATGTCCTTTATAATGAATACATGTCCTTTATAATGAATACATGTCCTTTATAATGAATACATGTCCTTTATAATGAATACATGTCCTTTATAATGAATACATGTCCTTTATAATGAATACATGTCCTTTATAATGAATACATGTCCTTTATAATGAATACATGTGTCCTTTATAATGAATACATGTGTCCTGTATAATGAATACATGTCCTTTATAATGAATACATGTCCTTTATAATGAATACATGTCCTTTATAATGAATACATGTCCTTTATAATGAATACATGTCCTTTATAATGAATACATGTCCTTTATAATAAATACATGTCCTTTATAATGAATACATGTCCTTTATAATGAATACATGTCCTTTATAATGAATACATGTCCTTTATAATGAATATATGTGTCCTTTATAATGAATACATGTCCTTTATAATGAATACATGTGTCCTTTATAATGAATACATGTGTCCTTTATAATGAATACATGTCCTTTATAATGAATACATGTCCTTTATAATGAATACATGTCCTTTATAATGAATACATGTCCTTTATAATGAATACATGTGTCCTTTATAATGAATACATGTGTCCTGTATAATGAATACATGTGTCCTTTATAATGAATACATGTGTCCTGTATAATGAATACATGTCCTTTATAATGAATACATGTCCTTTATAATGAATACATGTCCTTTATAATGAATACATGTCCTTTATAATGAATACATGTCCTTTATAATGAATACGTGCCCTTTATAATGAATACATGTCCTTTATAATGAATACATGTCCTTTATAATGAATACATGTCCTTTATAATGAATACATGTCCTTTATAATGAATACATGTCCTTTATAATGAATACATGTGTCCTTTATAATGAATACATGTCCTTTATAATGAATACATATCCTTTATAATGAATACATGTCCTTTATAATGAATACATGTCCTTTAAAATGAATACATGTCCTTTATAATGAATACATGTCCTTTATAATGAATACATGTCCTTTATAATGAATACATGTGTCCTTTATAATGAATACATGTGTCCTGTATAATGAATACATGTCCTTTATAATGAATACATGTCCTTTATAATGAATACATGTCCTTTATAATGAATACATGTCCTTTATAATGAATACATGTCCTTTATAATGAATACATGTCCTTTATAATGAATACATGTCCTTTATAATGAATACATGTCCTTTATAATAAATACATGTCCTTTATTATGAATACATGTCCTTTATAATGAATACGTGTCCTTTATAATGAATACGTGTCCTTTATAATGAATACGTGTCCTTTATAATGAATACATGTCCTTTATAATGAATACATGTCCTTTATAATGAATACATGTCCTTTATAATGAATACATGTGTCCTTTATAATGAATACATGTGTCCTTTATAATGAATACATGTCCTTTATAATGAATACATGTCCTTTATAATGAATACATGTCCTTTATAATGAATACATGTCCGTTATAATGAATACATGTCCTTTATAATGAATACATGTCCTTTATAATGAATACATGTCCTTTATAATGAATACATGTCCTTTATAATGAATACATGTCCTTTATAATGAATACATGTCCTTTATAATGAATACATGTGTCCTTTATAATGAATACATGTGTCCTGTATAATGAATACATGTCCTTTATAATGAATACATGTCCTTTATAATGAATACATGTCCTTTATAATGAATACATGTCCTTTATAATGAATACATGTCCTTTATAATGAATACATGCCCTTTATAATGAATACATGTCCTTTATAATGAATACATGTCCTTTATAATGAATACATGTCCTTTATAATGAATACATGTCCTTTATAATGAATACATGCCCTTTATAATGAATACATGTTCTTTATAATGAATACATGTCCTTTATAATGAATACATGTCCTTTATAATGAATACATGTCCTTTATAATGAATACATGTCCTTTATAATGAATACATGTCCTTTATAATGAATACATGTCCTTTATAATAAATACATGTCCTTTATAATGAATACATGTCCTTTATAATGAATACATGTCCTTTATAATGAATACATGTCCTTTATAATGAATATATGTGTCCTTTATAATGAATATATGTGTCCTTTATAATGAATACATGTCCTTTATAATGAATACATGTGTCCTTTATAATGAATACATGTGTCCTTTATAATGAATACATGTCCTTTATAATGAATACATGTCCTTTATAATGAATACATGTCCTTTATAATGAATACATGTCCTTTATAATGAATACATGTGTCCTTTATAATGAATACATGTCCTTTATAATGAATACATGTCCTTTATAATGAATACATGTGTCCTTTATAATGAATACATGTGTCCTTTATAATGAATACATGTCCTTTATAATGAATACATGTCCTTTATAATGAATACATGTCCTTTATAATGAATACATGTCCTTTATAATGAATACATGTCCTTTATAATGAATACATGTCCTTTATAATGAATACATGTCCTTTATAATGAATACATGTCCTTTATAATGAATATATGTGTCCTTTATAATGAATACATGTCCTTTATAATGAATACATGTGTCCTTTATAATGAATACATGTGTCCTTTATAATGAATACATGTCCTTTATAATGAATACATGTCCTTTATAATGAATACATGTCCTTTATAATGAATACATGTCCTTTATAATGAATACATGTCCTTTATAATGAATACATGTCCTTTATAATGAATACATGTCCTTTATAATGAATACATGTCCTTTATAATGAATACATGTCCTTTATAATGAATACATGTCCTTTATAATGAATACATGTCCTTTATAATGAATACATGTCCTTTATAATGAATACATGTCCTTTATAATGAATACATGTCCTTTATAATGAATACATGTCCTTTATAATGAATACATGTCCTTTATAATGAATACATGTGTCCTTTATAATGAATACATGTGTCCTGTATAATGAATACATGTCCTTTATAATGAATACATGTCCTTTATAATGAATACATGTCCTTTATAATGAATACATGTCCTTTATAATGAATACATGTCCTTTATAATGAATACATGCCCTTTATAATGAATACATGTCCTTTATAATGAATACATGTCCTTTATAATGAATACATGTCCTTTATAATGAATACATGTCCTTTATAATGAATACATGTCCTTTATAATGAATACATGTCCTTTATAATGAATACATGTCCTTTATAATGAATACATGTCCTTTATAATGAATACATGTCCTTTATAATGAATACATGTCCTTTATAATGAATACATGTGTCCTTTATAATGAATACATGTGTCCTTTATAATGAATACATGTGTCCTGTATAATGAATACATGTCCTTTATAATGAATACATGTCCTTTATAATGAATACATGTCCTTTATAATGAATACATGTCCTTTATAATGAATACATGCCCTTTATAATGAATACATGTCCTTTATAATGAATACATGTCCTTTATAATGAATACATGTCCTTTATAATGAATACATGTCCTTTATAATGAATACATGTCCTTTATAATGAATACATGTCCTTTATAATGAATACATGTCCTTTATAATGAATACATGTCCTTTATAATGAATACATGTGTCCTTTATAATGAATACATGTGTCCTCTATAATGAATACATGTCCTTTATAATGAATACATGTCCTTTATAATGAATACATGTCCTTTATAATGAATACATGTCCTTTATAATGAATACATGCCCTTTATAATGAATACATGTCCTTTATAATGAATACATGTCCTTTATAATGAATACATGTCCTTTATAATGAATACATGTGTCCTTTATAATGAATACATGTCCTTTATAATGAATACATGTCCTTTATAATGAATACATGTCCTTTATAATGAATACATGTCCTTTATAATGAATACATGTCCTTTATAATGAATACATGTCCTTTATAATGAATACATGTCCTTTATAATTAATACATGCCCTTTATAATGAATACATGTCCTTTATAATGAATACATGTCCTTTATAATGAATACATGTCCTTTATAATGAATACATGTCCTTTATAATGAATACATGTCCTTTATAATGAATACATGTCCTTTATAATTAATACATGCCCTTTATAATGAATACATGTTCTTTATAATGAATACATGTCCTTTATAATGAATACATGTCCTTTATAATGAATACATGTCCTTTATAATGAATACATGTCCTTTATAATGAATACATGTCCTTTATAATGAATACATGTCCTTTATAATAAATACATGTCCTTTATAATGAATACATGTCCTTTATAATGAATACATGTCCTTTATAATGAATACATGTCCTTTATAATGAATACATGTCCTTTATAATGAATATATGTGTCCTTTATAATGAATACATGTCCTTTATAATGAATACATGTGTCCTTTATAATGAATACATGTGTCCTTTATAATGAATACATGTCCTTTATAATGAATACATGTCCTTTATAATGAATACATGTCCTTTATAATGAATACATGTCCTTTATAATGAATACATGTCCTTTATAATGAATACATGTCCGTTATAATGAATACATGTGTCCTTTATAATGAATACATGTCCTTTATAATGAATACATGTCCTTTATAATGAATACATGTGTCCTTTATAATGAATACATGTGTCCTTTATAATGAATACATGTCCTTTATAATGAATACATGTCCTTTATAATGAATACATGTCCTTTATAATGAATACATGTCCTTTATAATGAATACATGTCCTTTATAATGAATACATGTCCTTTATAATGAATACATGTCCTTTATAATGAATATATGTGTCCTTTATAATGAATATATGTGTCCTTTATAATGAATACATGTCCTTTATAATGAATACATGTGTCCTTTATAATGAATACATGTGTCCTTTATAATGAATACATGTCCTTTATAATGAATACATGTCCTTTATAATGAATACATGTCCTTTATAATGAATACATGTCCTTTATAATGAATACATGTCCTTTATAATGAATACATGTCCTTTATAATGAATACATGTCCTTTATAATGAATACATGTCCTTTATAATGAATACATGTCCTTTATAATGAATACATGTCCTTTATAATGAATACATGTCCTTTATAATGAATACATGTCCTTTATAATGAATACATGTCCTTTATAATGAATACATGTCCTTTATAATGAATACATGTCCTTTATAAT
This sequence comes from Oncorhynchus mykiss, assembly GCF_013265735.2. Classification (NCBI taxonomy): domain Eukaryota; kingdom Metazoa; phylum Chordata; class Actinopteri; order Salmoniformes; family Salmonidae; genus Oncorhynchus; species Oncorhynchus mykiss. Next base: position 85,555,238 of record NC_048565.1, read on the forward strand.
GAATACATGTGTCCTTTATAATGAATACATGTGTCCTGTATAATGAATACATGTCCTTTATAATGAATACATGTCCTTTATAATGAATACATGTCCTTTATAATGAATACATGTCCTTTATAATGAATACATGCCCTTTATAATGAATACATGTCCTTTATAATGTATACATGTCCTTTATAATGAATACATGTCCTTTATAATGAATACATGTCCTTTATAATGAATACATGTCCTTTATAATGAATACATGTCCTTTATAATGAATACATGTCCTTTATAATGAATACATGTCCTTTATAATGAATACATGTCCTTTATAATGAATACATGTCCTTTATAATGAATACATGTCCTTTATAATGAATACATGTGTCCTTTATAATGAATACATGTGTCCTTTATAATGAATACATGTGTCCTGTATAATGAATACATGTCCTTTATAATGAATACATGTCCTTTATAATGAATACATGTCCTTTATAATGAATACATGTCCTTTATAATGAATACATGCCCTTTATAATGAATACATGTCCTTTATAATGAATACATGTCCTTTATAATGAATACATGTCCTTTATAATGAATACATATCCTTTATAATGAATACATGTCCTTTATAATGAATACATGTCCTTTATAATGAATACATGTCCTTTATAATGAATACATGTCCTTTATAATGAATACATGTCCTTTATAATGAATACATGTCCTTTATAATGAATACATGTCCTTTATAATGAATACATGTCCTTTATAATGAATACATGTCCTTTATAATGAATACATGTCCTTTATAATGAATACATGTCCTTTATAATGAATACATGTCCTTTATAATGAATATATGTGTCCTTTATAATGAATACATGTCCTTTATAATGAATACATGTGTCCTTTATAATGAATACATGTGTCCTTTATAATGAATACATGTGTCCTTTATAATGAATACATGTCCTTTATAATGAATACATGTCCTTTATAATGAATACATGTCCTTTATACATGTCCTTTATAATGAATACATGTGTCCTTTATAATGAATACATGTCCTTTATAATGAATACATGTCCTTTATAATGAATACATGTCCTTTATAATGAATACATGTGTCCTTTATAATGAATACATGTGTCCTGTATAATGAATACATGTCCTTTATAATGAATACATGTCCTTTATAATGAATACATGTCCTTTCTAATGAATACATGTCCTTTCTAATGAATACATGCCCTTTATAATGAATACATGTCCTTTATAATGAATACATGTCCTTTATAATGAATACATGTCCTTTATAATGAATACATGTCCTTTATAATGAATACATGTCCTTTATAATGAATACATGTGTCCTTTATAATGAATACATGTGTCCTTTATAATGAATACATGTGTCCTGTATAATGAATACATGTCCTTTATAATGAATACATGTCCTTTATAATGAATACATGTCCTTTATAATGAATACATGTCCTTTATAATGAATACATGCCCTTTATAATGAATACATGTCCTTTATAATGAATACATGTCCTTTATAATGAATACATGTCCTTTATAATGAATACATGTGTCCTTTATAATGAATACATGTCCTTTATAATGAATACATGTCCTTTATAATGAATACATGTCCTTTATAATGAATACATGTCCTTTATAATGAATACATGTCCTTTAAAATGAATACATGTCCTTTATAATTAATACATGTCCTTTATAATGAATACATGTCCTTTATAATGAATACATGTCCTTTATAATGAATACATGTCCTTTATAATGAATACATGTCCTTTATAATGAATACATGTCCTTTATAATGAATACATGTCCTTTATAATGAATACATGTCCTTTATAATGAATACATGTCCTTTATAATGAATACATGTCCTTTATAATGAATACATGTCCTTTATAATGAATACATGTCCTTTATAATGAATACATGTCCTTTATAATGAATACATGTCCTTTATAATGAATATATGTGTCCTTTATAATGAATACATGTCCTTTATAATGAATACATGTGTCCTTTATAATGAATACATGTGTCCTTTATAATGAATACATGTGTCCTTTATAATGAATACATGTCCTTTATAATGAATACATGTCCTTTATAATGAATACATGTCCTTTATACATGTCCTTTATAATGAATACATGTGTCCTTTATAATGAATACATGTCCTTTATAATGAATACATGTCCTTTATAATGAATACATGTCCTTTATAATGAATACATGTGTCCTTTATAATGAATACATGTGTCCTGTATAATGAATACATGTCCTTTATAATGAATACATGTCCTTTATAATGAATACATGTCCTTTCTAATGAATACATGTCCTTTCTAATGAATACATGCCCTTTATAATGAATACATGTCCTTTATAATGAATACATGTCCTTTATAATGAATACATGTCCTTTATAATGAATACATGTCCTTTATAATGAATACATGTCCTTTATAATGAATACATGTGCCCTTTATAAGGAATACATGTCCTTTATAATGAATACATATCCTTTATAATGAATACATGTCCTTTATAATGAATACATGTCCTTTATAATGAATACATGTCCTTTATAATGAATACATGTGTCCTGTATAATGAATACATGTCCTTTATAATGAATACATGTCCTTTATAATGAATACATGTCCTTTATAATGAATACATGTCCTTTCTAATGAATACATGCCCTTTATAATGAATACATGTCCTTTATAATGAATACATGTCCTTTATAATGAATACATGTCCTTTATAATGAATACATGTCCTTTATAATGAATACATGTCCTTTATAATGAATACATGTGCCCTTTATAATGAATACATGTCCTTTATAATGAATACATATCCTTTATAATGAATACATGTCCTTTATAATGAATACATGTCCTTTATAATGAATACATGTCCTTTAAAATGAATACATGTCCTTTATAACGAATACATGTCCTTTATAATGAATACATGTCCTTTATAATGAATACATGTCCTTTATAATGAATACATGTCCTTTATAATGAATACATGTCCTTTATAATGAATACATGCCCTTTATAATGAATACATGTCCTTTATAATGAATACATGTCCTTTATAATGAATACATGTCCTTTATAATGAATACATGTCCTTTATAATGAATACATGTGTCCTTTATAATGAATACATGTGTCCTGTATAATGAATACATGTCCTTTATAATGAATACATGTCCTTTATAATGAATACATGTCCTTTATAATGAATACATGTCCTTTATAATGAATACATGTCCTTTATAATGAATACATGTCCTTTATAATGAATACATGTCCTTTATAATGAATACATGTCCTTTATAATGAATACATGTCCTTTATAATGAATATATGTGTCCTTTATAATGAATACATGTCCTTTATAATGAATACATGTGTCCTTTATAATGAATACATGTGTCCTTTATAATGAATACATGTCCTTTATAATGAATACATGTCCTTTATAATGAATACATGTCCTTTATACATGTCCTTTATAATGAATACATGTGTCCTTTATAATGAATACATGTCCTTTATAATGAATACATGTCCTTTATAATGAATACATGTCCTTTATAATGAATACATGTCCTTTATAATGAATACATGTCCTTTATAATGAATACATGTCCTTTATAATGAATACATGTCCTTTATAATGAATACATGTCCTTTATAATGAATACATGTCCTTTATAATGAATACATGTCCTTTATAATGAATACATGTCCTTTATAATAAATACATGTCCTTTATAATGAATACATGTCCTTTATAATGAATACATGTCCTTTATAATGAATACATGTCCTTTATAATGAATACATGTCCTTTATAATGAATACATGTGTCCTTTATAATGAATACATGTGTCCTGTATAATGAATACATGTCCTTTATAATGAATACATGTCCTTTACAATGAATACATGTCCTTTATAATGAATACATGTCCTTTATAATGAATACATGCCCTTTATAATGAATACATGTCCTTTATAATGAATACATGTCCTTTATAATGAATACATGCCCTTTATAATGAATACATGTCCTTTATAATGAATACATGTCCTTTATAATGAATACATGTCCTTTATAATGAATACATGTCCTTTATAATGAATACATGTCCTTTATAATGAATACATGTCCTTTATAATGAATACATGTGTCCTTTATAATGAATACATGTGTCCTGTATAATGAATACATGTCCTTTATAATGAATACATGTCCTTTATAATGAATACATGTCCTTTATAATGAATACATGTCCTTTATAATGAATACATGTCCTTTATAATGAATACATGTCCTTTATAATGAATACATGTCCTTTATAATGAATACATGTCCTTTATAATGAATACATGTCCTTTATAATGAATACATGTCCTTTATAATGAATACATGTCCTTTATAATGAATACATGTCCTTTATAATGAATACATGTCCTTTATAATGAATACATGTCCTTTATAATGAATACATGTCCTTTATAATAAATACATGTCCTTTATAATGAATACATGTCCTTTATAATGAATACATGTCCTTTATAATGAATACATGTCCTTTATAATGAATACATGTCCTTTATAATGAATACATGTGTCCTTTATAATGAATACATGTGTCCTGTATAATGAATACATGTCCTTTATAATGAATACATGTCCTTTACAATGAATACATGTCCTTTATAATGAATACATGTCCTTTATAATGAATACATGCCCTTTATAATGAATACATGTCCTTTATAATGAATACATGTCCTTTATAATGAATACATGCCCTTTATAATGAATACATGTCCTTTATAATGAATACATGTCCTTTATAATGAATACATGTCCTTTATAATGAATACATGTCCTTTATAATGAATACATGTCCTTTATAATGAATACATGTCCTTTATAATGAATACATGTGTCCTTTATAATGAATACATGTGTCCTGTATAATGAATACATGTCCTTTATAATGAATACATGTCCTTTATAATGAATACATGTCCTTTATAATGAATACATGCCCTTTATAATGAATACATGTCCTTTATAATGAATACATGTCCTTTATAATGAATACATGTCCTTTATAATGAATACATGTCCTTTATAATGAATACATGTCCTTTATAATGAATACATGTCCTTTATAATGAATACATGCCCTTTATAATGAATACATGTCCTTTATAATGAATACATGTCCTTTATAATGAATACATGTCCTTTATAATGAATACATGTCCTTTATAATGAATACATGTCCTTTATAATGAATACATGTCCTTTATAATGAATACATGTCCTTTATAATGAATACATGTGTCCTTTATAATGAATACATGTGTCCTTTATAATGAATACATGTCCTTTATAATGAATACATGTGTCCTTTATAATGAATACATGTCCTTTATAATGAATACATGTGTCCTTTATAATGAATACATGTGTCCTTTATAATGAATACATGTCCTTTATAATGAATACATGTCCTTTCTAATGAATACATGTCCTTTATAATGAATACATGTGTCCTTTATAATGAATACATGTGTCCTTTATAATGAATACATGTCCTTTATAATGAATACATGTCCTTTATAATGAATACATGTCCTTTATAATGAATACATGTCCTTTATAATGAATACATGTCCTTTATAATGAATACATGTCCTTTATAATGAATACATGTGTCCTTTATAATGAATACATGTCCTTTATAATGAATACGTGTCCTTTATAATGAATACATGTGTCCTTTATAATGAATACATGTCCTTTATAATGAATATAATGACTGTAAGTGTAGTGGATAACTGTAAGTGTAGTGGATAACTGAAGTCAATAAAGAAGTGTTATGTCCTGCTTTAATAAAGTGAAGGACTTCCTTCACTGCTTGTCTTACATGCCATTTACCAGACACGTTTTATCCAAAGAATCTTATAGTCAGGCGTGCATATATTTTTTTACCTACGGTCCCAGGAATCGACCCCACTATCCTGGCATCTTCAGACCGATTCTCTACCAACTGAGCTACAGTATTTTGTTTACAATGACTTGCAACCATGGTACAAAGTTTTTAGACATTTGCCAAACTTTGTCACTAACCAATTAGGTCTATATGATCTGGAAAGTTAAGATTATTTATGACTGATTAGTTATTCATGACCGTTTTGGTTGTATTCACAGTTGTCACCCAAAATAATCACATTTGCCCCTCCCTCCGATAGCTCTACAAAATAGACTCATTTGGTTCTCTCTCTCCCTCTCTCTCTCCCTCTCTCTCTCCCTCTCCCCTCCCTCCCTCCCTCCCTGCCTCCCTCCTCAGAGAACCAAACAGATAGCTCATTAAAACTTCAAGGCTGGAAGACTGTGCACATAACCCTACCATCATACAGCCGCTCCCTCACCAATAATGAAAGTGTGAGTTAATGTGTGTATGTGTGCATGCCTGAGTACCGTACGTGTAAGTATGAACAATACGGTAACTAATTAGAGAACGGAACACATTCCATCTCTTACAGAGCAAGGAAATCCCACTGTGCTATTAGATTTATTCTTTTCTACGTGTATTTTGAATTGCAATAAGAGGAAGTTGTCTACTGTAAATCAAATTCCCTTTCAATGAACAGGCTATAAAGACTGCTGATAATCAAGTCTCCACTGTTTTTATGAATGCTTTAAATCCCCAGCTTAATGGAAATGGTTGAACTTGTCATGTACCCATTCAGAGGTCTAATAATATGGTAGTAGAATGTGTTTACACTGACCACCAGTGAGGCATGAGGTTTTTTAGAAGGATGTGTCTGGTACAAATAATTGGCATGTCTGACTGATCAGAAATACTACATTGGACTCTCTGTACAACGCTATAATCTGGGCTGGACAGCAGATCAAGTTTGTAATGTGCAATGATGAGAGTAGTTCCAGCCCAATGATGTTCAGTCTGTTTGGTGAAATGACCAGTGGTCAAACAGATTGGATTCTGAGGTCAGAGGATCGGTAATGCTACCTGGGTGGTGTGCTTTGTCACATGACCTGTTTATTCCTAATGTTTGTATCTATCTATGAGTGTACATGATTGTACAATGTTAATATACAAAGCCACCCTGAAAATGCGTTGTTGAAATATTGGTTATGTTTTCCTATCAAATAGTTGGGAACATGTAGGGAGTACACAACTTTCTACCTTTCTCTACAGTTGACTCTCTGTTAGTCAGCACCTAGCCTACAGTTACTCTCTGTTAGTCAGAACCTAGCCTACAGTTTAATGTCTGTTAGTCAGCACCTAGCCTACAGTTGACTCTCTGTTAGTCAGCACCTAGCCTACAGTTGACTCTCTGTTAGTCAGCACCTAGCCTACAGTTGACTCTCTGTTAGTCAGCACCTAGCCTACAGTTTACTGTCTGTTAGTCAGAACCTAGCCTACAGTTTAATGTCTGTTAGTCAGCACCTAGCCTACAGTTGACTCTCTGTTAGTCAGCACCTAGCCTACAGTTGACTCTCTGTTAGTCAGAACCTAGCCTACAGTTTAATGTCTGTTAGTCAGCACCTAGCCTACAGTTGACTCTCTGTTAGTCAGCACCTAGCCTACAGTTGACTCTGTTAGTCAGCACCTAGCCTACAATTTACTGTCTGTTAGTCAGCACCTAGCCTACAGTTGACTCTCTGTTAGTCAGCACCTAGCCTACAGTTGACTCTCTGTTAGTCAGCACCTAGCCTACAGTTGACTCTCTGTTAGTCAGCACCTAGCCTACAGTTGACTCTCTGTTAGTCAGCACCTAGCCTACAGTTTACTCTCTGTTAGTCAGCACCTAGCCTACAGTTGACTCTCTGTTAGTCAGCACCTAGCCTACAGTTGACTCTGTTAGTCAGCACCTAGCCTACAGTTGACTCTCTGTTAGTCAGCACCTAGCCTACAGTTGACTCTCTGTTAGTCAGCACCTAGCCTACAGTTGACTCTCTGTTAGTCAGCACCTAGCCTACAGTTTACTGTCTGTTAGTCAGCTCCTAGCCTACAGTTTACTGTCTGTTAGTCAGCCCCTCTATAAAACAGTTTGGGGTGTGCGTCAGCTCATGCTATTTACTAATGTTTAAAACCAAACCATAGATGAGGATTATGACTTACTTGATCACCTTTGGGGCCAATAGGACCTGAGTCTCCTTTCAAACCCTGGGAACAAACAAATATATCAGACACCTTTCTGCTGTCAATAAAGATCAAAGACATTAGACACCTTTATGTTGTCAATAAAGATCAAAGACAGGCACCTTTCTGCTGTCAATAAAGATCAAAGACATTAGACACCTTTATGTTGTCAATAAAGATCAAAGACAGGCACCTTTCTGCTGTCAATAAAGAACAAAGACATTAGACACCTTTATGTTGTCAATAAAGAACAAAGACATTAGACACCTTTATGTTGTCAATAAAGAACAAAGACATCAGACACCTTTATGTTGTCAATAAAGAACAAAGACATCAGACACCTTTATGTTGTCAAAAAAGAACAAAGACATTTTTCCAGTCAGAACCTAGCCTATAGTTGACTGTCTGTTAGTCAGCACCTAGCCTACCGTTTACTCTCTGTTAGTCAGCACCTAGCCTACAGTTGACTCTCAGTCAGCACCTAGCCTGCCGTTTACTCTCTGTTAGTCAGAACCTAGCCTACAGTTGACTCTCTGTTAGTCAGAACCTAGCCTACAGTTGACTCTCTGTTAGTCAGCACCTAGCCTACAGTTGACTCTCTGTTAGTCAGCACCCAGGACTCCTCAGAGCCTGGTTCCCCTCTACCAGGTACAGCCAGAAGAGGACTGGCCACCCCTCAGAGACTGGTTCCTCTCTAGGTTTCTTCCTAGGTTCCTTCCTTTCCCTATCCAGTTTAGTTTTCCCTATCCACTGTGCTTCTACATCTGCATTGCTTGTTCTTAGGGGTTTTAGGCTGTGTTTCTGTAAAGCACTTTGTGACATCTGCTGATTTAAAAAGGCCTTTACAAAATACATTTGACTGACTGATTGGTTGATTGATTGATTGATAGATTAGTGTTTTGGCCTGAAGTGCTGCTGATATCTGTGTCCGCAGGTATCGGGGTCTCTGAATAGTCCAGGGAACTGTTTGTCCAATGTCTTTTTACTCAGAGTCAGTCTGAATCATAGACAACTACTGGTTCTGCAGGACTAAACAGAGAAGTACAGCAACATGACTCTGTGTAGGTGGTCCAATGAAAAACACATTGTTTGACCATTAGTGTAGATAATCCTCTAAGAAAACCAATGTCTCTATGATAATCCATTCAAAAAGTGATAGGAGTTGCTACCCTTGGTCAAAATTAGGGTGACTAAATCAATGGAGGCCAGAGAAGAAAAGTGGTCATAAATCAGTGGAATAGCATCGCGTCAGCTAGTCTGGATTACAGGTTTTTGGAAGCAAACCCCTCGATTTTGTCTCTACGTTATATTGGTATCGAACATGTCACCCTCCCTAGGAGAGGGGGTGACCTCGACAATTTATTGTTAAAACGAGAGGCTGCCTGGATCTTTAATTTAAAGACCCTTGCTCCCTTCGGTCTCAACGTAGACTTTGATCTGAAGACTTTCTTGTGATTATTGTGATTGTGTCATTGTAAATGTTTGTAGGTTTATGTAGCCAAATTGTATCTATGATCGTACGCTATCCATTTGTTTTTTATATGCTATTATATCTGAGGATTAACCAATGATATCAGGCCACACCCGGCCATGATTACAGACACCTGTGTGCGTCTTTTGACACTCTATAAACTAGTCACCCCACAGTGTTTGTCATTATACTCTGATGAAGACAGCTTGTCTGTGGAAACGTTGGACATAAATATTATTGCCTCTGAGCTCCCTGAGTGTGCGGCTCTCCTTGATTCTCTAAATATGAAAAATGGCCAAAGTCTCTAAATATATTTCTCTGGGCTTCAAGTTCAATGGTAAACCTGTAATCCAGAGGCGAAAGAAACACACACGTGTTTGGGCGAGGTGCTGGCTAGCGGAGTGGAACACATAAAAAATAGTGTTGTCACGTTCTGACCTTTATTTCTGTTGTTTTTGTCATTATTTAGTATGGTCAGGGCGTGAGTTGGGGTGGGCAGTCTATGTTTGTTTTTCTATGATTTTGGGATTTCTATGTTTCGGCCTAGTATGGTTCTCAATCAGAGGCAGGTGTCATTAGTTGTCTCTGATTGAGAATCATACTTAGGTAGCCTGGGTTTCACTGTTTGTTTGTGGGTGATTGTCTATGTTGATTGCTTGTGTCAGCACAGTTCTCATTTAGCTTCACGGTCGTATATTGTTTTGTATAGTGTGTTTCAGTGTTCAGTGTTTTCTTTATTAAATTTCATCATGAACACGCCACATTTTGGTCCTCCGATCCTTCTCGCCTCTCCTCTTCAGATGAAGAGGAGGACGACCGTGACAAGTGTTCTAATCCTAGACACTCAGTTAGATTGTTTCAATATTCCCCATGTTATGTAATGTGAACAGGAACTAACATGGCTGTCATAGGATTCTGTAGTGTCATGTAAATGCTTCATAATGCAGAAAACTCAATGTCCCACCTTTGGTCTGGCCTACATGATGAACTGTCTGTTAGTCACATAGTATACAGTAATAATGCCCAGTCTGTCCAACTGGCTTGTTTTTCACATCATGTACGATAGATAGATACTGATGTTAAAACCTGGCTTTGTCTCCAGACATGTGTTGTGTTATAATAGATAACACATTTTAACCCAATTTCAGCATCTGATTTCATTTGGACTTTAACACATTACACTTTGGAAGAAGTCAGAATAGCCCATTTAACCAAGCATAGTTCCCTAGACATAATAAACTAATGGACACTATATCAATATTACTGCATGAAAACTAGCCAGCTGGCTAAATCTCTCACATTTACAGAAATGTTCATTGATGTGCTTTGTCCCAGTCACATAAATACACACATACATAAATCTCTACAGGACAGCTATTGATTGTACAGTATAAGAACCCGTTGAGACCATACCAGACAGCTATTGATTGTACAGTATAATAAACCATTGAGACCATACCAGACAGCTATTGATTGTACAGTATAATAAACCATTGAGACCATACCAGACAGCTATTGATTGTACAGTATAAGAAACCATTGAGATCATACCAGACAGCTATTGATTGTACAGTATAAGAAACCATTGAGACCATACCAGACAGCTTCATCATGTATAGCCACCATACATAAAAAAGCTCTGACTGCAGATTTTCAACTGCTGCATTTTAATGTGTGAACATTGAGCGCCGTTGACTTTGCCAATAGTAATATAAATCGCCCAGGGCCATTTTAATGTGAGATCAACATCCTCTACTGGTATAGCACTGAGTGTCAGTTTCCCATCTGCAGGTCTGGATCGATATTTATGATGCAGGAACATATTCATGATAAACTGATCTGAACATCCGCTTAGATATATGGTATTCTGTAGGTTTATAGTGGTATTCTATAGGTTTATGGTGGTGTTCTATAGGTTTATAGTTATAGTGGTATTCTGTAGGTTTATAGTGGTATTCTATAGGTTTATAGTGGTATTCTATAGGTTTATAGTGATGGTGGTATTCTATAGGTTTATAGTGGTATTCTATAGGTGTATAGTGATGGTGGTATTCTATAGGTTTATAGTGGTATTCTATAGGTTTATAGTGATGGTGGTGTTCTATAGGTTTATAGTTATAGTGGTATTCTGTAGGTTTATAGTGGTATTCTATAGGTTTATAGTGGTATTCTATAGGTTTATAGTGATGGTGGTATTCTATAGGTTTATAGTGGTATTCTATAGGTGTATAGTTATGGTGGTATTCTATAGGTTTATAGTGGTATTCTATAGGGTTATAGTGGTATTCTATCGGTTTACAGTGGTATTCTATAGGTTTATAGTGGTATTCTATAGGTTTATAGTGGTATTCTATAGGTGTACAGTGGTATTCTATAGGTTAATAGTGATGGTGGTATTCTATAGGTTTATAGTGATGGTGGTATTCTATAGGTTTATAGTGGTATTCTATAGGTTTATAGTGGTATTCTATAGGTGTATAGTTATGGTGGTATTCTATAGGTTAATAGTGATGGTGGTATTCTATAGGTTTACAGTGGTATTCTATAGGTTTATAGTGGTATTCTATAGGGTTATAGTGGTATTCTATAGGTTTATAGTGGTATTCTATAGGTTTATAGTGGTATTCTATAGGTGTATAGTTATGGTGGTATTCTATAGGTTAATAGTGATGGTGGTATTCTATAGGTTTATAGTAGTATCCTATAGGTTTATCGTTATGGTGGAATTCTTTAGGTTTATATTTACAGTGGTATTCTATAGGTTTATAGTGGTATTCTATAGGTTAATAGTGATGGTGGTATTCTATAGCTTAATAGTGGTATGCTATAGGTGTATAGTTATGGTGGTATTCTATAGGTTAATAGTGATGCAGGTATTCTATAGGTTTATCGTTATGGTGGTATTCTATAGGTTTATAGTTATAGTGTTATTCTATAGGTTTATAGTGGTATTCTATAGGTTAATAGTGATGGTGGTATTCTATATGTTTATAGTGGTATTCTATAGGTTCATAGTGGTATTCTATGGGTATTCTATAGGTTTATAGTGGTATTCTATAGGTTTATAGTGGTATTCTATAGGTTTATAGTGATGGTGGTATTCTATAGGTTTATAGTTATGTGGCATTCTATAGGTTAATAGTTATAGTGGTATTCTATAGGTTTATAGTTATGTGATATTCTATAGGTTTATAGTTATGGTGTTATTCTATAGGTTTATAGTGGTATTCTATAGGTTTATAGTGGTATTCTATAGGTTTATAGTGATAGTGGTATTCTATAGGTGTATAGTGGTATTCTATAGGTTTATAGTGATGGTGGTATTCTATAGGTTTATAGTTATGGTGGCATTCTATAGGTTAATAGTTATAGTGGTATTCTATAGGTTTATAGTGATGGTGGTATTCTATAGGTTTATAGTGATGGTGGTATTCTATAGGTTTATAGTGGTATTCTATAGGTGTATAGTTATGGTGGTATTCTATAGGTTTATATTGGTATTCTATAGGTTTATAGAGGTATTCTATAGGTTTATAGTTATGGTGGTATTCTATAGGTTAATAGTTATGGTGGTATTCTATAGGTTTATATTGGTATTCTATAGGTTTATAGAGGTATTCTATAGGTTTATAGTGATGGTGGTGTTCTATAGGTTTATAGTGGTATTCTATAGGTGTATAGTTATGGTGGTATTCTATAGGTTTATATTGGTATTCTATAGGTTTATAGTGGTATTCTATAGGTTTATAGTGGTATTCTATAGGTGTATAGTTATGGTGGTATTCTATAGGTTTATATTGGTATTCTATAGGTTTATAGTTATGGTGGTATTCTATAGGTTAATAGCGATGGTGGTATTCTATAGGTTTATAGTTATAGTGGTATTCTATAGGTTTATAGTGGTGTTCTATAGGTGTATAGTTATGGTGGTATTCTATAGGTCAATTCTGATGGTGGTATTCTATAGGTTTATCGTGGTATTCTATAGGTTAATAGTGATGGTAGTATTCTATAGGTTTATAGTGTTATTCTATAGGTGTATAATTATGGTGGTATTCTATAGTTTTATAGTTATAGTGGTATTCTATAGGTTTATAGGGGTATTTTATAGGTTTATAGTTATGGTGGTATTCTATAGGTTAATAGTTATGGTGGTATTCTATAGGTTAATAGTGATGGTGGTATTCTAAAGGTTTATAGTGGTATTCTATAGGTTAGTAGTGGTATTCTATAGGTTTATAGTTATGGTGGTATTCTATAGGTTTATAGTTATGGTGGTATTCTATAGGTTTATAGTGATGGTGGTATTCTATAGGTTTATAGTGGTATTCTATAGGTTAATAGTGATCGTGGTATTCTGTAGGTTTATAGTTATAGTGGTATTCTATAGGTGTCACGCCCTGAACATAGAGAGCTTTTTATTCTCTATGTTGGTTAGGTCGGGGTGTGACTAGGGTGGGCATCTAGGTGATTATATTTCTATGTTGGCCTGGTATGGTTCCCAATCAGAGGCAGCTGTTTATCGTTGTCTCTGATTGGGGATCATATTTAGGCAGCCATTTCCCCTACGTGCTTTGTGGGATCTTGTCTAGGTATAGTTGCATGTGAGCACTACTTTGAGCTTCACGTTTTGTTTTTTCTCTTTATTGTTTTTGTTCTTTGAGTTTCTCTTCCTAATAAAAGGATGGAAACATACCACGCTGCATCTTGGTCCACTCCTTATAACGATCGTGACAATAGGTTTATAGGTTTTAAAAAAAAAACTAGGCAAGTTAGTTAAAAACAAATCCTTATTTACAATTACAGCCTACACCGGCCAAACCCGGACGACGCTGGGCCAGTTGTGGGCCGCCCTATGGGACTCACATCCACGGACGGTTGTGATACATCCTGGATTTAAAAGCCCCATTTCCACTGGATGGGATAGCCCTGGCCATGTAAATGGTTTGTTTCTAGGGAGAAGTTTTATACACCCACTAAAGCCAGTGGACTGCTGGAAGACTAGCTGTCGTCATGGCATCAGCTAATGGTACCTCTTCAGCAAATGCAGACATCTGGACCTAGTACAATACTCACTCAAATATTACACACATGTTAAGGGTTCAGAAGAAGAAAAAAACATACTGAATAGATTTGTTCTGATTCCACTGTCCAAATATCTTCCTACATGTTTTACCTCTCTGTATGCAACCTACTGTATAGATCCATCCTGGCACAGTTCACCACCTGTAAGACCTGGGTTCAAAAAGCATTTGAATCATACTTTATCTGGGCTTGATTGAGCTTGCCTGTCTTACTGGACCAGTAGGATAGTCTCAAAACTGCAAACACCGCCTTCTGGCACTCCAGACAGGCTAGAGCAAACGTATAAATTGTTTTAAAGATTTCAAATAGTATTTGAACCCAGGTCTGCTGCTTAACACTGTGGTGGTATGAAGGAACAACATAGAGAAGGTAGTGGGCTGAAACTGAGGCCACTTCTAAATGATGTATGTTGTTGATCTTTAGAGAAATGTCCCCCCTCTCCCTCTCTGCTGTCTGCTGAAGATAATGATGTCTTTAGGGAGAGAGTGAACCTTTTCCTCCCTTTTACTCTCCCTTCATTTTCCTCTGATTCTCTCTCTTCCCTCCTCTGTCCAGTCTCACTCAGAGTAACATAGTTAGAAAGAGATGCAGAGAGGGATCGGGGAAGAGAGAGGCGGAGGCCAGACCTTTATCCTTCCCTGTCCTGTCTCCCTAAGATCAGACCAGTAAAGTCCATGATATCTCTGTCCTGTCTCCCTAGGATCAGACCAGTAAAGTCCATGATATCTCTGTCCTGTCTCCCTAAGATCAGACCAGTAAAGACCATGATATGTCTGTCCTGTCACCCTAGGATCAGACCAGTAAAGACCATGATATCTATGTCCTGTCTCCCTAGGATCAGACCAGTAAAGACCATGATATCTATGTCCTGTCTCCCTAAGATCAGACCAGTAAAGACCATGATATCTATGTCCTGTCTCCCTAAGATCAGACCAATATAGACCATGATATCTCTGTCCTGTCACCCTAGGATCAGACTAGTAAAGACCATGATATCTCTGTCCTGTCTCCCTAAGATCAGACCAGTAAAGACCATGATATCTCTGCCTCCTTGCTATGAGGCTGGTGCTCAGACCACATATCTAGGAAGGAAGAGAGAGAGATGGAGAGACAACTGTTGTTAGCCTCTGCTCAGTGCTGTTGGGCCTTATGACAGGCAAGCAGGGAGGGATGGGAGGCTTTGAGTCTTCACTCTAGCCCTGACTCTAGCGCTGACTTTAGGGTTTACAGTTGGTTACATTGTTCACATATCACCAGACAAATTCAATACCTGGTATTTGAAATTATTTCAAGTAGTATTTTAACCCAGGTCTACTCTGCTCAGTCTCTCTCCTCTCTGTCTCTCCTGCAGCAGCACAGTGTGAGACACTACAGGGAGCTGTGTACGCTAGCCTTGCTAATTACACACGGCACTGTGCCTCCCTCGCTCAGACAGCGCCCAGGCCACAATACCTACACACACATACCTACACCCACACACATGGCGCTGTGCCTCCCTCCCTCCAACAGCGCCCGGGCTACAATACCTACACACACATACCTACACACACCCACACACGTGGCACTGCGCCTTCCTCGCTCCGACAGCGCCCAGGCCACAATAGCTACACACATATACCTACACACACATACCTACACACATGGCACTGTGCCTTCTTCACTCCGACAGCGCCCGGGCTACAACACACACACGCACACACCTACACACACGTGGCACTGCGCCTTCCTCGCTCCGACAGCGCCCAGGCCACAACACACACAGCACTGTGCCTCCTTCGCTCCGACAGCGCCCGGGCTACAACACACACACGCACACACCTACACACACCCACACACGTGGCACTGCGCCTTCCTCGCTCCGACAGCGCCCAGGCCACAACACACACACAGCACTGCGCCTCCCTCGCTCCGACAGCGCCCAGGCCACAACACACACACAGCACTGCGCCTCCCTCGCTCCGACAGTGCCCAGGCCACAACAACACAATCTGGCAGCTCCCCAGTACACACTCTACATCTACCGCTTCAGCTAGCAAATAAACAGAGGGGAGGGGGAGAGAGAGACAGAGGGGGAGGGAAGAAGGGAGCGGAGAGTGAGGGAGATGGTGGGGAGGGAGAAGTGGGGCTAGAGAGAGAGTAGGGGAGAGAGAGAGAGAGAGAGAGAGAGAGAGAGAGAGAGAGAGAGAGAGAGAGAGTAGCAGGGGAATTTCTCAAGACAGCAGACTAATTATGTTTACTTACTTGCTGGCTGAGTCCCAAATGGCACCCTATTCGCTTTATTGTGCTCTGGTCTAAAGTAGTGCACTACATAGGGAATAGGGTCCCATTTATGGCGCACACTCTGCCACTTTCTAACCAGTGTGGCTGCCTGGCTGGCGGTAATGGCACTTTACTTTAGACAAGAAGGGTGAAGTTTTGTCATGTGTGGAGAGACTAAGAGATGCACCGTTAGAGTTACAGTAAGAGGGTTTGTCTTGTCTGTTGTGTCTGCATTCCTAATGGCACCCTGTTCCCCACATAGTGCCCTACTTTGACTAGAGCCCTATGGGCCCTGGTCAACCCTACTAGCCCTGGTCAAAAGTAGTGCACTACATAGGGAATAGGTTGCAGTTTAGGTATGCGATTTGTGTCATGTGAGTGGGAACTGCCTTCAAAGCTGTGTTGGAACCAGATCCCGTAAGGGTAACAGATATCTAGAGTGGCCAGGCCCAACGAATACCACAGAGGTTACTGCAGAAAATGCTGTTTACAATGTTTCCATTGGCTCAGCGATTCACCTCCATAGCTGAACATCACCCATAGCCTTAGGTTGTGAGGCTGATCCTTGTGTGAACGTCTATAGGAAAACAACCTGATCATTAGTGTTCAGATATAGACTTAACATTTAGCAGAAGCTTTAATCCAAAGCGATTTACAGTCATTACCTGCACACATGTTTTTGTATGGGGTGGCCCCGGGAATCAAACCCACAATCCTGACATTACAATCACCATGCTCTACCCACTGAGTTCCAGAAACCACACCGAAAGGCTGACCACAGTGAGAAAGTCTAGAGGGAAACGTCCTAATTGACACTTGATATCACTGACTGTAAGTGTAAATCTCAGATTTTACAGTAGAGCAACACTCAGAGGAAGCGTACCTTATTGCAAAGGTTATATTTAATACTTCAACACATAAAAACAACAGATGGGATGATATAGAACTGCAGCCATCGTCTTTACGGAGCCACCAGACGTGTTCTTTCTCTGTCACCTGATACGTCTATGACTGTACAAGCTGAGGACATATACATGTGGAACGTGGATTGCTTAGGGCACGGTTACGTGGCTGTAGTCTTCCACTGAGCCAGGCCCCGTAGTTAGTTCTCGTATCAGAAAAACGATACTCGCTCACATGGCAGTCATGCACACAAGACATTCTGTCTTCTCAGGTGTCCCCTTTACCCTTAAATATCACATGCTAGCTTTAAATAACAACTTTAACCTAATATTAGCACGGACGGGGAGGGAACGGAGGGGACAGGCAAGAGAATGTTCTAAAAACAAGTAAATAGGCCAAACTAAATTAACCTGGCTGAGCGCCTTCCAACACCCGTCCAACCTAAATTAACCTGCACATTTATTTAGGTCACTGTTTTTATTATTAACGATGCAAACGAATAAACAGCATACGATAGTAAAATAGCAAAGATAGGACCTTACATTTATTTAGGGCAACTGACTATGTTTATAATGTTAATAATGAATGATGCAGATGAATAAACAGACTGGGATTCAAAACAGTATCTTACATTTATCCCAGGTTTCCCCTCCGCACCAGGCTCCCCAGCTGGTCCCTTCTCACCCTGCAGAAGAAAGAGCAAGTTGAAACTCAGGTCCTACACAAGCACGCCATCATTTCCATGCATTATAAGTACAGATGTGCAGTAACAACATGTTGTTTTGAAAGGTCTGACGTCTCCTCAGGAGACTGTTCCACGGTGGTTTATCCAATCATTGATGCTCTTACTGCCAGCGCCTCTTACAAGGGATACAGGTCACAAGCATCATGACAAAATGTCAACTTCATCTATAAACACAATTTATGTCTCCAAACCCAACCCTAAATCTAAATCCTGATTCCTATCCTGAAAGATGAGACCTGATATGACCGGTCTGTCTTCATGTTGTAGCAAAGGTCTCATCTTCAGCAGTTTATTTATCGAAGTGATATGTCCTCTATAGAGACATTCAACTAAACACTGCTAAAGTTCACAGAACAGACAAGAACTCGTTGACATCTTCCAGTCGTGTGCTCTCTGTTTCACTCCCAAGTATATTAAATAACCCCCTCGAAGGCAACAGGCTAAAACAAATTCAGAAATTATCCTGTTTATTTGTTTCCATGAAATATCTGTCTGAATTTGGAGTCCTGGTTGTAAACAAATTAGGACTATGTCGACATTATAAATAAATGATGGGGCCAGGGGTGTGTGTGTGTGTGTGTGTGTGTGTGTGTGTGTGTGTGTGTGTGTGTGTGTGTGTGTGTGTGTGTGTGTGTGTTAATCGTCCAGGTTGATAGAGAAGACACTATCACACAGCTGCATTACCAAATCATATCATTAACCAGGAAGAAGCAGGCAGCAGTATTATGATGAAACTCTCTCTTGGCAGTCACCATCGTTTGAAATACATTCAGTATAGAAAGTGACATCCAAACGTTGCTGAATAAACAGGCATCGTAACAATGCTCCATTTCCACCTGTTTCATAAAAATCTCAACAACTTTATATGGACAATAAACTTTATTACTTGAAACAAACATGTTGATAATATGCCAATTCAAACAACAACGATCATCAAGCTGCTGAATAAACAGGGCAACACTTGCCATTGCATGCAGGTATGATGCATTACAATGTTGAAAATGTCCTAGAGAGAAATAGCATACTGTGAGCCACATGATAAGACATAAAGCAGTATAGTTAGCGTTAGTTTTCCACTCTGCATAATAAACATTGATTCTATTCCGTCTTTGAGACAGTCCAGCAATTCCAGAATAGTCCAGTAATGTCAGACTGATCCGTTTAAAAGGCAGGTTTCCTGGACACAGATTAAGCTGAATCCTGGACTAAAGAACAATGGAGAATCTTCACGAGTACTAGGCTGTGTCTGTGTCTGTGAAACCAACCCTATGAGGACTAGGCTGTGTCTGTGTCTGTGAAACCAACCCTATGAGGACTAGGTTGTGTCTGGGAAACCAACCCTATGAGGACTAGGTTGTGTCTGGGAAACCAACCCTATGAGGACTAGGCTGTGTCTGTGTCTGTGAAACCAACCCTATGAGGACTAGGCTGTGTCTGTGTCTGTGAAACCAACCCTATGAGGACTAGGTTGTGTCTGGGAAACCAACCCTATGAGGACTAGGTTGTGTCTGTGTCTGTGAAACCAACCCTATGAGGACTAGGCTGTGTCTGTGTCTGGGAAACCAAACCTATGAGGACTAGGTTGTGTCTGTGTCTGTGAAACCAACCCTATGAGAACTAGGTTGTGTCTGTGAAACCAACCCTATGAGGACTAGGTTGTGTCTGGGAAAACAACCCTATGAGGACTAGGTTGTGTCTGGGAAACCAACCCTATGAGGACTAGGTTGTGTCTGTGTCTGTGAAACCAACCCTATGAGGACTAGGCTGTGTCTGTGTCTGGGAAACCAAACATATGAGGACTAGGTTGTGTCTGGGAAACCAACCCTATGAGGACTAGGTTGTGTCTGTGTCTGTGAAACCAACCCTATGAGAACTAGGTTGTGTCTGGGAAACCAACCCTATGAGGACTAGGTTGTGTCTGTGTCTGTGAAACCAACCCTATGAGAACTAGGTTGTGTCTGTGTCTGGGAAATTTAGCCCTATGAGGACTAGGTTGTGTCTGTGTCTGTGAAACCAACCCTATGAGAACTAGGTTGTGTCTGGGAAACCAACCCTATAAGGACTAGGTTGTGTCTGGGAAACCAACCCTGAGGACTAGGTTGTGTCTGTGTCTGTGAAACCAACCCTATGAGAACTAGGTTGTGTCTGGGAAACCAACCCCATGAGGACTAGGCTGTGTCTGGGAAACCAACCCTATGAGAACTAGGCTGTGTCTGGGAAACCAACCCTATGAGGACTAGGTTGTGTCTGTGTCTGTGAAACCAACCCTATGAGGACTAGGTTGTGTCTGTGTCTGTGAAACCAACCCTATGAGGACTAGGCTGTGTTTGTGTCTGGGAAACCAACCCTATGAGGACTAGGCTGTGTCTGTGTCTGGGAAACCAACCCTATGAGGACTAGGTTGTGTCTGGGAAACCAACCCTATGAAGACTAGGCTGTGTCTGTATCTGGGAAACCAACCCTACGAGGACTAGGCTGTGTCTGGGAAACCAACACTATGAGGACTAGGTTGTGTCTGGGAAACCAACCCTATGAGAACTAGGCTGTGTCTGGGAAACCAACCCTATGAGGACTAGGTTGTGTCTGTATCTGGGAAACCAACCCTATGAGGACTAGGTTGTGTCTGGGAAACCAACCGAGGACTAGGCTGTGTCTCTATCTGGGAAACCAATCCTATGAGGACTAGGCTGTGTCTGTGTCTGGGAAACCAACCCTATGAGGACTAGGTTGTGTCTGTGTCTGGGAAACCAACCCTATGAGGACTAGGTTGTGTCTGTGTCTGGGAAACCAACCCTATGAGGACTAGGTTGTGTCTGTGTCTGTGAAACCAACTCTATGAGGACTAGGCTGTGTCTGTATCTGGGAAACCAACCCTATGAGGACTAGGCTGTGTCTGTATCTGGGAAACCAACTCTATGAGGACTAGGTTGTGTCTGTGTCTGTGAAACCAACCCTATGAGGACTAGGCTGTGTCTGGGAAACCAACCCTTTGAGGACTAGGCTGTGTCTGTGTCTGGGAAACCAACCCTATGAGGACTAGGTTGTGTCTGTGTCTGGGAAACCAACCCTATAAGGACTAGGTTGTGTCTGTGTCTGTGAAACCAACCCTATGAGGACTAGGCCATGTCTGGGGAACCAACCCTATGAGGACTAGGTTGTGTCTGGGAAACCAACCCTATGAGGACTAGGCTGTGTCTGGGAAACCGACCCTATGAGGACTAGGTTGTGTCTGTGTCTGGGAAACCAACCCTATGAGGACTAGGTTGTGTCTGGGAAACCAACCCTATGAGGACTAGGTTGTGTCTGGGAAACCAACCCTATGAGGACTAGGCTGTGTCTGTGTCTGGGAAACCAACCCTATGAAGACTAGGCCGTGTCTGGGAAACCAACCCTATGAGGACTAGGTTGTGGCTGTGTCTGGGAAACCAACCGTATGAGGACTAGGCTGTGTCTGGGAAACCAACCCTATGAGGACTAGGCTGTGTCTGGGAAACCAACCCTATGAGGACTAGGCTGTGTCTGTGTCTGGGAAACCAACCCTATGAGGACTAGGCTATGTCTGGGAAACCAACCCTATGAGGACTAGGCTATGTCTGGGAAACCAACCCTATGAGGACTAGGTTGTGTCTGGGAAACCAACCCTATGAGGACTAGGCTGTGTCTGTGTCTGGGAAACCAACCCTATGAGGACTAGGCTGTGTCTGGGAAACCAACCCTATGAGGACAAGGCTGTGTCTGTGTCTGGGAAACCAACCCTATGAGGACTAGGCCGTGTCTGGGAAACCAACCCTATGAGGACTAGGCTGTGTCTGGGAAACCAACCGTATGAGGACTAGGCTGTGTCTGGGAAACCAACCCTATGAGTTTAGAGCTCAGTAATCCTACTCTGTCACACCCTGCTCAGTTTTAACAGCGGAACCAACCCAGTCTGTGTGACCAATGAGCTGTTGTGTTGAGGTCAGCCCACAGAGGAACCAACCCAGTCTGTGTGACCAATGAGCTGTTGTGTTGAGGTCATCCCACAGAGGAACCAACCCAGTCTGTGTGACCAATGAGCTGTTGTGTTGAGGTCAGCTCACAGAGGAATCAACCCAGTCTTGTATTGAGCAGGCAGCCCAGTCCCTGTATGTTGTATTGAGCAGGCAGCACAGTCCCTGTATGTTGTATTGAGCAGGCAGCCCAGTCCCTGCATGTTGTATTGAGCAGGCAGCCCAGTCCCTGTATGTTGTATTGAGCAGGCAGCACAGTCCCTGCATGTTGTATTGAGCAGGCAGCCCAGTCCCTGCATGTTGTATTGAGCAGGCAGCCCAGTCCCTGTATGTTGTATTGAGCAGGCAGCCCAGTTCCTGTATGTTGTATTGAGCATGCCAGTCAGTGTATTGTACACTGTGCCAGAGGGACAGATTTCTCCCTCAGTCCATTGGCCTAATCAGAGAGGATATGGTGATGAAAAGAGGCGCTTTCATTATGCCATTTTAAACTGTCCATCTGCTCAGCCCAATACTTAGCGGAGCCACACCGCCATTACGAAGGAACCAATTATGCAAAAGCCACAAAATACAGACCATTTCCCTGAAAGCATAGCTTTGTTTTCCTGTAATTTCATAGTCTACTGAAGTCTTTTCACGATATTTATTCTAAACACATCTAGCCTTTGGCCCATAAAGCCACACCACCATTATGAAAGAACAAATTATGCAAATGCTACACAATTCTATTCTGGTCCCAGATCTGTTTGTGCTGTAGCTCACTCCTCTGAGACCAGCCCAACATAATGCAGCATTCCTGAGTATTTCCCTGAACCCTTGCATCAATGCATCTCTAAAGGACGTCACGCTGCTCGCTGAGAGAGTACCACTTCCTCCTGATTCGGCTCACACTGATGCTCGAACCCAGAACCTCTGCCTTGCTAGCACATGTGACCGCCCTCCTGAACCAACTTACCAGTCGGTGCCAAAGGAAAAAGCTAGTTATTTGCTGACGCAGGTGGGGACAGTTCAGGCTGAGGAGGACGTTTCCCACACCGCCATGTGATACTCATGCTGCCTGCAGCCTATAGTTGAATTTCCCTGAAACCTTGCATGAACGCATGCTGTTTTACTGTAGGTGCAGAGACTAGGGAAGAGCTTATGATATATACATTCCAGACACGTCCTTCACATGAGACCAAGCTATTAGAGTTCAGGTCAATCCACATTCGACATTATCACCAGATAATCATAGAACACACTGTGCATGTACTGTCATGGTTGCATGTAGTAAAATATGAATAGCTATTGTGTTAGTCTTGAGATTACAGGGGGAAAGGCCTTGGGCTACGAAAGACTGTAGATCCTTCAGAGATGTATTAGAAAACCTGTGCTAGAAAAATCCTTTAAAATAAAATATATATTACAACAGAAGACATATGCTACATATTAATAACCATGTATCCACTGCAGTGGGACTCTGCATGCTGGGAATGTGAATATCAGTATATCCACTACAGTGGGACTCTGCATGCTGGGAATGTGAATATCAGTATATCCACTACAGTGGGACGTTGTACGTTTGGATGAACTGGTGTTTATACATGACAGAGAGTGAAACCAGAGACATTTACCATTATGTAATATGTGTGTGTGTGTGTACGTTTCCGTGTGTGTGTGTGTGTGTGTGTGTATGTTTCCGTGTGTGTGTGTACTTACCGTTGCTCCATCGATCCCCTTAGACCCGTTTGATCCTGCCTCCCCCTGAAATGACAAGGTTGAAACTTGAAATGCTAAATAACAAACATTGAAGGTCTACTCGTTCACGAGGAGAAATATCTTGGTAGTTTCACTGAGGTCTGTGCCGTAGGGTTCAGTACAGCTCTGAATGGGCCTTCGTTCACACGTCTACAATGTTTAGCGCCTTGAGTCAACTTCACAACGGAATTACACATCACTTCAGGTTATAAAGAATAAGAGCAGGACTATTTCCCACACACCTTACTGTATATACATGTACAGTACATATTCCATACTGTCCCATATCTAATGCATAAGGAATAGCCACAACTCTATGACTAATGCATATTTACATACACATAAATATTTCTCTGGGTAAGTGCATGATATTCACTTGTGTTTACAAGATGAAAAAGCGAATGATTTGTTAATCTCTGACCCTGTATTGAAGCAGTTCTGAGAGCGTACATGAGACATTGAATCAGAGGGCATACAATACTGTAAATACATGAGGAGAGGATATATAATAAGTCCTATCTCCCTCCTAAGGGACTATTGCTCTATGTGTAAATCCCTTGGTGTCCTGGGTGTAAATCCTGTTCCTGGAGAGCTACCATCCTGTAGGTTTTCACTCCAACCCTGTTCCTGGAGAGCTACGCTCCTGTAGGTTTTCACTCCAACCCTGTTCCTGGAGAGCTACCATCCTGTAGGTTTTCACTCCAACCATGTTCCTGGAGAGCTACCCTCCTGTAGGTTTTCACTCCAACCCTGTTCCTGGAGAGCTACCATCCTGTAGGTTTTCACTCCAACCCTGTTCCTGGAGATCTACCGTCCTGTAGGTTGTCACTCCAACCCTGTTTCTGGAGAGCTACCCTCCTGTAGGTTGTCACTCCAACCCTGTTTCTGGAGAGCTACCCTCCTGTAGGTTTTCAGTCCAACCCTGTTCCTGGAGAGTTACCCTCTTGTAGGTTTTCACTCCAACCCTGTTCCTGGAGAGCTACCATCCTGTAGATTTTCACTCCAACCCTGTTGCTGGAGAGCTACCCTTCTTGAGGTTTTTGCTACAACCCTTATCTAGTGGACCAGATTCTAATAATTAGCTGGTTGATATGCTGAATCCAGTTAGTTACAACTGGGGTTGGAGAGAAAACCTACAGAAGAGGGTTGGAGAGCCCTGCACTACAGAAACACAATGGGGAGAGAAGGAGCGAGTCACCACCACTATCACCACCACCACCATCACCCCCATCATAATCACCACCACTATCACCACCACCACCATCACCCCCATCATAATCACCACCACCACCACCACCACCACCCCCACCGTAATCACCACCATAACCACCACCATAACCACCACCGTAATCACCACCACCACCACCCCCACCGTAATCACCACCACCACCACCCCCACCATAACCACCACCGTAACCACCACCACCACCACCCCCACCGTAATCACCACCACCCCCACCATAACCACCACCATAACCACCACCACCACCACCACCCCCACCACCCCCACCATAACCACCACCGTAATCACCACCACCATCACCCCCACCGTAATCACCACCACCATCACCCCATCATAATCACCACCACCAACCCCACCATAACCACCACCGTAATCACCACCACCACCACCCCCACCGTAATCACCACCATAACCACCACCATAACCACCACCATCACCCCCATCATAATCACCACCACCATCACCCCCACCATAATCACCACCATCACCCCCATCATAATCACCACCACCATCACCCCCACCGTAATCACCACCATAACCACCACCGTAATCACCACCACCACCACCCCCACCGTAATCACCACCATAACCACCACCATAACCACCACCGTAATCACCACCACCAACCCCACCATAACCACCACCGTAATCACCACCACCACCACCCCCACCGTAATCACCACCATAACCACCACCATAACCACCACCGTAATCACCACCACCCCCACCGTAATCACCACCACCCCCACCGTAATCACCACCACCACCACCATAACCACCACCATAACCACCACCATCACCCCCATCATAATCACCACCACCATCACCCCCACCGTAATCACCACCATCACCCCCATCATAATCACCACTACCAACCCCACCATAACCACCACCATCAGCCCCACCACCACCACCCCCACCGTAATCACCACCATAACCACCACCATAACCACCACCATAACCACCGTAATCACCACCACCCCCACCATAACCACCACCATAACCAGCACCGTAATCATCACCACCACCACCACCACCCCCACCATAACCACCACCATAACCAGCACCGTAATCATCACCACCACCACCACCCCCACCATAACCACCACCATAACCAGCACCGTAATCACCACCACCCCCACCATAACCACCACCACCACCACCACCACCACCATAACCACCACCGTAACCGCCGTAATCACCATCACCACTAACACCACCACCATAACCACCACCATCCCCACCATCACCCGCACCATAACCACTAACACCACCACCATCACCCCCACCATAACCATCACCCCCCAATAACCACAATCAGAACCACCAACCTTCACCGGTAACACCACCACCAACTCATAATAGCTGATGAAGGGGACATTGTTATTATAATAATAGCTGATGAAGGCGATAGTGTTATTATGGTAGCTGATGAAGGGGATAGTATTGTCATAATAGCTGATGAAGGAGATAATATTAACATGATAGCTGATGAAGGAGATAATATTATCATGATAGCTGATGAAGGAGATAATATTAACATGATAGCTGATGAAGGAGATGGTATTATCATGATAGCTGATGAAGGAGATAGTATTATCATGATAGCTGATGAAGGGGATAATATTATCATGATACCTGATGAAGGGGATAGTATTATCATGATACCTGATGAAGGGGATAGTATTATCATGATAGCTGATGAAGGAGATAGTATTATCATGATAGCTGATGAAGGAGATAGTATTATCATGATAGCTGATGAAGGAGATAGTATTATCATGATAGCTGATGAAGGAGATAGTATTATCATGATAGCTGATGAAGGAGATAGTATTATCATGATAGCTGATGAAGGAGATAGTATTATCATGATAGCTGATGAAGGAGATAGTATTATCATGATACCTGATGAAGGGGATAGTATTATCATGATACCTGATGAAGGGGATAGTATTATCATGATAGCTGATGAAGGGGATAGTATTATCATGATACCTGATGAAGGGGATAGTATTATCATGATACCTGATGAAGGGGATAGTATTATCATGATAGCTGATGAAGGAGATAGTATTATCATGATAGCTGATGAAGGAGATAGTATTATCATGATAGCTGATGAAGGAGATAGTATTATCATGATAGCTGATGAAGGAGATAGTATTATCATGATAGCTGATGAAGGGGATAATATTAACATGATAGCTGATGAAGGAGATAATATTAACATGATAGCTGATGAAGGGGATAATATTAACATGATACCTGATGAAGGAGATAGTATTAACATGATAGCTGATGAAGGGGATAGTATTATCATGATACCTGATGAAGGGGATAGTATTATCATGATACCTGATGAAGGGGATAGTATTATCATGATACCTGATGAAGGGGATAGTATTATCATGATAGCTGATGAAGGAGATAGTATTAACATGATAGCTGATGAAGGAGATAGTATTAACATGATAGCTGATGAAGGGGATAGTATTATCATGATACCTGATGAAGGGGATAGTATTATCATGATACCTGATGAAGGGGATAGTATTATCATGAAAGCTGATGAAGGAGATAATATTAACATGATAGCTGATGAAGGGGATAGTATTATCATGATAGCTGATGAAGGGGATAGTATTAACATGATAGCTGATGAAGGGGATAGTATTATCATGATAGCTGATGAAGGGGATAGTATTATCATGATAGCTGATGAAGGAGATAGTATTAACATGATAGCTGATGAAGGGGATAGTATTAACATGATAGCTGATGAAGGGGATAGTATTATCATGATAGCTGATGAAGGAGATAGTATTATCATGATAGCTGATGAAGGAGATAGTATTATCATGATAGCTGATGAAGGAGATAGTATTATCATGATAGCTGATGAAGGAGATAGTATTATCATGATAGCTGATGAAGGGGATAATATTAACATGATAGCTGATGAAGGAGATAATATTAACATGATAGCTGATGAAGGGGATAATATTAACATGATACCTGATGAAGGAGATAGTATTAACATGATAGCTGATGAAGGGGATAGTATTATCATGATACCTGATGAAGGGGATAGTATTATCATGATACCTGATGAAGGGGATAGTATTATCATGATACCTGATGAAGGGGATAGTATTATCATGATAGCTGATGAAGGGGATAGTATTATCATGATAGCTGATGAAGGAGATAGTATTAACATGATAGCTGATGAAGGAGATAGTATTAACATGATAGCTGATGAAGGGGATAGTATTATCATGATACCTGATGAAGGGGATAGTATTATCATGATACCTGATGAAGGGGATAGTATTATCATGAAAGCTGATGAAGGAGATAATATTAACATGATAGCTGATGAAGGGGATAGTATTATCATGATACCTGATGAAGGGGATAGTATTATCATGATAGCTGATGAAGGGGATAGTATTATCATGATAGCTGATGAAGGAGATAGTATTAACATGATAGCTGATGAAGGGGATAGTATTAACATGATAGCTGATGAAGGGGATAGTATTATCATGATACCTGATGAAGGGGATAGTATTATCATGAAAGCTGATGAAGGGGCTATTATTATCATGATAGCTGATGAAGGGGATAGTATTATCATGAAAGCTGATGAAGGGGATATTATTATCATAATAGCTGAAGAAGGGGATAGTATTATGCTACTTTAGTTGAACCTTAGTCCAACAGCACTCCAGGACATAGAAAACTCTCTCACAGATTATATGTAGTGGGAGAATAAGAGTTTAGTGGTTTAAAACAGAAACCTTATATCTTACAGATCATGGACAGTCCAAACAAGCCAACAGTCTGACTCACCTTCTGTCCAGGAATACCATCCAGACCTGGTGAGCCAGAAACACCCTGGTCACCCTGAGGTAGAAATAGAACACACACGCACAATTAGGATTAGGCATGCACACGCACACACACGAAAGCGCGCACACACACACACACACACAGTAAAAGGGAAGGCCTTAAGACATCCCTAAAACAGCAAAACAGTACTCTGCCGTAGCTAATACTGTTCGGGTGGAAACCACACGAACCACACAGGCAGAATAGGCCAAGTCACACCACCATCAATCTCAATATGAATGTTATGACACTTGATATAGACTTTGCATGTCATGTGCAGTGTTGAGTAACGCAGACCAGCTTTAGCCAATTCTCAAACCTTATCAAGTATAGGAAAATGTTTGGGTGGGCCGCGCCTTTTAAGTGTTATGTCATTAGATTGGATCGAGTTTCATAGACAAATATGTCCCTGTGTGTGTGTGTGTGTGTGTGTGTGTGTGTGTACGTGCGTGTGCGTGCGTGTGCGTGCGTGTGTGTATTCTTCAACTTCAACTTCTAAGGGCTCTAGAGGAGGGTTTAGAGGGTGATGATGCTTTAGAGTGGTCCTGGTGAACTGAAGGTGCTAGACCATGTACAGACCCAGCTGACAGGGCACTCTCTGACTCTCTGTTATGTTTAAAGAGTTTATCATGTTCAAACACATGTGTAAGTTGTGAAATATCTCATATACAGTATTGTATAAATATAAAATATTTCCATGGTAACATACTGTACCTTCTGGCTTGAGTTTCCAGGGAACCCATCTTTCCTGGTCTCTCCCTGTAAAGGGCAACATGATACAGTCAGTAGCTGCTGATCCCTTATTGGTCATTTAGTTAGTGACTGCTTGTCTTATTGGATGTACAGTCAGTGGCTGGTCTCTAATTGGCTGTACAGTCAGTGGCTGGTCTCTAATTGGCTGTACAGTCAGTGGCTGGTCTCTAATTGGCTGTACAGTCAGTGGCTGTTCTTTTAGTAGCAGCTTGTCTCTCCCACGTCTATGGCAAGTAAGTATGGTTAAAATTGAACTGTTTCTCAAAGTTCCCTGAACACGTCACAGACATGGCTATAATATTTTCCTGAATGTTGCAGCCAAGGAATGGTGGTATGATTGGGACAACATGAATAGGCCTTGATTAAGCTTAGTTTGTTGCAATAGTTCCTTAATTGGACTAATTGTCATAATGATACAGCATTCCACCCTGTATCCCACTGCTGAAGCAGGGTCAGTCCCTGGATGGGAGACCAGATGCTGCTGGAAGTGGTGTCGGAGGGCCAGTAGGAGGCACTCTGGTCTGAAAAATCAAATAAAATGTCCCAGGGCAGTGATTAGGGACATTGCCCTGTGTAGGTTTCTGTCTTCCTGATGGGACGTTAAACGGGTGTCCTGACTCTCTGTGGTCACTAAACATCCCATGGAACGTAACAGTAGGGGTGTTAACTCTGGTGTCCTGGCTAAATTCCCAATCTGGCCACCTAATCATCCCCAGCTTCCAATTGGCTCATTCATCCTCCCTCCTCTCCCTTGTAACTATTCCCCAGGTCTTTGCTGTAAATGAGAATGTGTTAAAATGATGTAAAATAATTAAAAGTTTATTTGGTTGACATAGAACTACAATGGTTAAATGCCACTTTTTTAATCTTCTAATGAGACCATGTTGAAGCAGCTAGCAGAACAAGGCCCCAACACAGTGAAACAGGGTTACTGTGGATCTGGGACTTGTAGCTTGCCAATTATCTGGTAATACAATCCACCTCTCTCTGCAGCTGTTGGAGCGCTGTGTTAAATGCAACAGGCTCGGGACAGCTGTAAGGGAAGCAGGATGGGACACTAGCTTAGCCCAGTGAACTGCTGGACCTCCTAAATCCTCTGGCTAATGTGTGAATAAGACACTGACGGCCACTGACTGCAGCCTACATTAGTATAAGGACATGCCCTGGGCCATAATGGTTATAATAACTTTTGGAGAAAATATCCAAATAATGTATGTTTTTGACATTTCTAGAATGTGTCCAAGCTAAAATCTTTAATTGCTACATTCATTTTTGAACATATAAATTCATGATGTTGTATATATCCATAGATTCTAGAAGAACAGAACTCATAAATTAATCATACTGTATACACCCATAGATTTTTGAAGAATTGAACTTATAAATGCCTCATGAGCTTAGTTCAGCTGTCAGACCCCAAAATATAAGCATGTTAAATGTGTAAACAAAGTAAATGTAAATAAACACTCTATAGTGTCAAAACATATTTAAAACTATCATTTTGATATCATGGATGATCAGTCCTTGCATCCATAGTTCCGTCTACAAATTTGAAAGGTTACTTTTCTGGGGTGGTGCTTAGAGGGGCTAGTAACCAAAAGGTTGCTGGATCGAATACCTGAGCTGACAATGTAAAAATCTGTTGTTCTGCCCCTGAACAAGGCAGTTAACCCACTGTTCCCAGGTAGGCAGCCATTGTAAGTAAGAATGTGTTCTTAACCCACTGTTCCCAGGTAGGCAGCCATTGTAAGTAAGAATGTGTTCTTAACCCACTGTTCCCAGGTAGGCAGCCATTGTAAGTAAGAATGTGTTCTTAACCCACTGTTCCCAGGTAGGCAGCCATTGTAAGTAAGAATGTGTTCTTAACCCACTGTTCCCAGGTAGGCAGCCATTGTAAGTAAGAATGTGTTCTTAACCCACTGTTCCCAGGTAGGCAGCCATTGTAAGTAAGAATGTGTTCTTAACCCACTGTTCCCAGGTAGGCAGCCATTGTAAGTAGGAATGTGTTCTTAACCCACTGTTCCCAGGTAGGCAGCCATTGTAAGTAGGAATGTGTTCTTAACCCACTGTTCCCCAGGTAGGCAGCCATTGTAAGTAGGAATGTGTTCTTAACCCACTGTTCCCAGGTAGGCAGCCATTGTAAGTAAGAATGTGTTCTTAACCCACTGTTCCCAGGTAGGCAGCCATTGTAAGTAGGAATGTGTTCTTAACTTACTTGTAAAGTAATATAATGGTTAAATACATGTTTTAAATGTTTTATTATCCAGGCCCATCCCTCAGTTGCTTACCAAAATAGAAACGGGGTCGAGCGTTTGTTATTGTTTCTATTGAGGACTGTAGCTTTAAAGTAACTGTTCAGTGAAAATCTCATTTTAAAAGGTAGACTGACACTGCCAGGAGCAGCACGGCAGATATTGAGATGAGTGATATCCAAGACTTCACTCTCACACGGTCACACACAGTATCTGCACATGTTCATGGGTTCACTCTTCGCAGCCTGGTAACCAGGGCGCCAAAACAGAGAAGAAGTTGAGCCATGCGCTTTCTTGGTGGTTGCAGAAACTGACCCACTATGCTGTTTACTTTCTGTATGTATGTTGTATTGCTGAGTCTACCTCTAAAAGATCATTATGTTGTTGACTTCCTGTATGTATGTTGTATATCTGAGTCTGCCTCTAAAAGATCATTATGTTGTTGACTTCCTGTATGTATGTTGTATATCTGAGTCTGCCTCTAAAAGATCACTATGTTGTTGACTTTCTGTATGTATGTTGTATTGCTGAGTCTACCTCTAAAAGATCATTATGTTGTTGACTTCCTGTATGTATGTTGTATTGCTGAGTCTACCTCTAAAAGATCATTATGTTGTTGACTTTCTGTATGTATGTTGTATTGCTGAGTCTACCTCTAAAAGATCATTATGTTGTTGACTTCCTGTATGTATGTTGTATTGCTGAGTCTACCTCTAAAAGATCATTATGTTGTTGACTTTCTGTATGTATGTTGTATATCTGAGTCTACCTCTAAAAGATCATTATGTTGTTGACTTTCTGTATGTATGTTGTATATCTGAGTCTACCTCTAAAAGATCATTATGTTGTTGACTTCCTGTATGTATGTTGTATTGCTGAGTCTACCTCTAAAAGATCATTATGTTGTTGACTTTCTGTATGTATGTTGTATTGCTGAGTCTACCTCTAAAAGATCATTATGTTGTTGACTTTCTGTATGTATGTTGTATTGCTGAGTCTACCTCTAAAAGATCATTATGTTGTTGACTTTCTGTATGTATGTTGTATTGCTGAGTCTACCTCTAAAAGATCATTATGTTGTTGACTCGTATTAGTGGACAAAGCAGAAAAGTGAAGAAGAAATAGTTCAAAAATCCCTCCAACTATGATCTCAAACAGACCATTTAAAAAATGCTTGCCATTTCCTCAGAGAAGATCACGTCATGTTTTAGGCAGAGACGTCAAACTGTCTGAGCTGGCCAATCAGCTGTTTACTTGTCTTTTTATTTTATTTTATTGAATGGTGTATAGATCCACACCATGTTGTTGTTGTGGTACGCCCACACCATTGCAACACAGGAAATATGCTTTTTAAAAAAGTAGTTCACTCATTTTGTAATTAATTATAGGTAATAGTTCATAGAAATCTGGAAACACTGGACAGTTACTTTAAGGACATTTCCATGTGGCCTACTAGTGATGTTGGAGATACAGTAGCCTATGGAATATATAGGATCAACAGTGATGTAGGAGATAGACAGTAGCATATGGAATCTATAGGATCATCAGTGATGTAGGAGACAGACAGTAGCCTATGGAATATATAGGATCAACAGTGATGTAGGAGATAGACAGTAGCCTATGGAATATATAGGATCATCAGTGATGTAGGAGATAGACAGTAGCATATAGAATCTATAGAATAATCAGTGATGTAGGGGATAGACAGTAGCCTATGGAATCTACAGAATAATCAGTGATGTAGGAGATAGACAGTAGCCTATGGAATCTATAGAATAATCAGTGATGTAGGAGATAGACAGTAGCATATGGAATCTATAGGATCATCAGTGATGTAGGAGATAGACAGTAGCCTATGGAATATATAGGATAATCAGTGATGTAGGAGACAGACAGTAGCCTATGGAATATATAGGATCATCAGTGATGTAGGAGACAGACAGTAGCCTATGGAATATATAGGATCATCAGTGATGTAGGAGATAGACAGTAGCCTATGGAATATATAGGATCATCAGTGATGTAGGAGATAGACAGTAGCCTATGGAATCTATAGGATCATCAGTGATGTAGGAGATAGACAGTAGCATATAGAATCTATAGAATAATCACTGAATCAGGAGATAGAACCCTATAGTCTACTGGTATAGGAATGTTCAACATCCATTTAGACAAAGCAGAGTCACCCTAGTAACACCATGTATTGTGTACTGCATGAACTGCAGGTGTGTATAACTGATGATGGGGATAGATAATAGCCTATAGCTATTATGTTCTGCCTGATCATTAATAGCACCCACCTGGTGTCCCAGATCTCAATCAGTCCCTGATTAAGGTTAGCAGTGGAACTGGCTTCAAGGTATAGTTTGGAATATAAGGAGCCTATAGGGATGTTTGCATTCTCTTTAAAACAAGTGGACTCTTCCCCAGGGCTGATATGAGGCTTAAGTCCAACGCTCAGCAGAGCATAAACCCCAATCTGCAGTAGAATCACAGGGTTAAAGGTTACCCTGGTGCCTGTAACTCTACATCCACTCCCTGTGTGAACTGAAACATTGTCCTGTGGCATTCTCCTTCTTTCTTCCCCTCTGACTGTCTGTCACACACACACACACACACACACACACACACGTCCCCCTCTAAGTGACAACATGAGCGTTCTCCTCTGTTAAATCCATTAGAGATAATTATGACACTCTTCAACAGGCTAATTAATATATGTTAGTGCTCCAACGTTCATAATTGGGCTTATTTCTAACTAGCTGAATGTTTGGTGTGTGATCATGTATTGACAGTGGTGACAATGGTTTTCACCATCTACAAAATTAGACATTGAAAGCAAAGCTAGATTCTGTGGTGAAGGTTGCTAACGAGCCCTTCACAAGTATCGCGTTACTCAGAACCCACGTTGTTCTCGGGGCAGGTCTGCCAGTTTTCACTAGCAGAAGGGACTTTTCGTAACAGGTTAGGAGAATGAGGTTCAGGTTAGGAACAGGGTTTGGGATAGGGTTAGCTAAAACGCATAAAAAATAAAAAAAAACGGACTGGAACATATCTATCTACAACCAGGACTGCCCTGAGAACACCCTCTGTTTCCACTAATGTGATCCTGCTAAAAAACAACACTACCTCTGACCATGTTGACTGTCTGACAATGTGTTGGCAGTGGTGGCTAAACATTTAAGAATCTTTGAAGTCCGTTAGCATCTGAAAGAGAACGCTGGCTGTTGCTTTGACCTATTCAGTGTGTTCGGAAAGTATTCAGACCCCTTCACTTCTTCCCCTGCTGTGTCACGTTACAGCCTTATTCTAAAATGGATTCAATAGTTTTTTTCATCAATCTACACACACAATACCCCATAATGACAAAAAAAAAGCAGTTTTTTTTTTAGAAATGTTTGCAAATATAAAAAATTTAAAAAACTATCAATTACATAAGTATTCAGACCCTTTACTCAGTACTTCCCCAGACCTATGCCTCGACACGATCCTGTCTCAGAGCTCTACGGACAATTCCTTCGACCTCATGGCTTGGTTTTTGCTCTGACATGCGCTGTCAACTGTGGGACCTTATATAGACAGGTGTGTGTCTTTCCAAATCATGTCCGATCAATTGAATTTACCACAGGTGGACTCCAATCAAGTTGTAGAAACATCTCAAGGATGATCAATGGAAACAAGATGCACCTGAGCTCAATTTTGTGCCTTTCTAAATCATGTCCAATCTATTGAATTTACCACAGGTGGACTCCAATCAATGTGTAAAACATCTAGAGGATGATCAATGGAAACAGGATGAATCTGAGCTCAATTTCCAGTCTTATAGCAAAGGGTCTGAATACTTATGTAAATAAGGTGCTTCTGTTGTTTAGTTGTAGTAAATGTGCAAACATTTCTAAAAACCTGTTTTCGCTTTGTCATTATGGGGTATTGTGTGTAGATTGATGAGGATTTAACATTTTTTTTATCCTTTTAAGGATTGAAAATGTGGAAAAAGTGAAGGGGTCTGAATGCTTCCCGAATGCACTCTATTTTCTATTGCGAAAGGCAGCATAATATGAATGGAGAAATAGAGACATTTATGTTTGGTAGTAAAACCATAAGCCCTATTAATGTAGTGTGTTTTTAATGCTTTAAGGGATTTTGTGGGCATCCTCCTGAGTTTATGTGTTGTCATTACTCCTCGGGAAGAAAACCTTAGAATACCACTGGATATCAAACACATTTCATACCCTCTTTCATCAAGGATATCATTTTATTTTCCTTCATCCATCCATCCATCCATCCATCCATCCATAATATGATTTTTACTAGACCGTGGCACTAAGTTACAGAAGCTCTTCACTTCAATAAATGCATAAAATTCACTGATGCTTAATTCCCATTGGAAGTCCACTTCTAAGAATGACTTTTAACCGACAGCCGACTCATTCAGGTTTTACAGTATTACCTTGACTGAGCGTTAAAACAGGGGGATAAATGGGGCCATATGGAACTGAAATACTGTACAGCTCAAATGAAGTAGAGAAGCACTCCAACTGTACATGTACATACAATAGATGAATGTGTGCTAGCAATAGTAGAATGATGACATTTTATAGAAAGAGGGAACAGAAATCATCATTATAACCTTTTAATGCGCCCCTGATGTAGTTATTGGCAATTGAGCTTTTACAGAGATTTATACAGAAGCTCCAATACTACTTAGACTCTAGAGCATTTAAACAGAATCATAATGAGAACTGTGGGTTAATTGTTATGACCTAACAAGGAAAACGTTGGGGGGAATTGGGGATTACCTTGTGGTTGTGTTACTTCAAGAGAAGAGACAGTATAAATCCAGCACTGTGGTGAAAGTTGGATGGAGGATCCTAATCCCGTTCACAGTGATGAAACAGCTGTGGTTATCCAGGGTTCTTCAGAAGATTAAACACATCCATCCTGGTATTATAAGAAGGCAGCTTCCTTGAAAGGAAATCACTTTTTCCTAATGGCCTTGTATGATATTATAGGATTTACAGCCCTAGTAGTATATTATAGGATTTACAGCCCTAGTAGTATATTATAGGATTTACAGCCCTAGTACTGTTATACGATGTACAGTCCTAGTACTATGTTATAGGATGTACAGCCCTAGTACTATGTTATACAATGTACAGCCCTAGTACTATGTTATACGACGTACAGTCCTAGTACTATGTTATACGACGTACAGTCCTAGTACTATGTTATACGACGTACAGCCCTAGTACTATGTTATACGACGTACAGCCCTAGTACTATGTTATAGGATGTACAGCCCTAGTACTATGTTATACGATGTACAGCCCTAGTACTATGTTATACGATGTACAGCCCTAGTACTATGTTATACGATGTTATACGATGTACAGCCCTAGTACTATGTTATACGATGTACAGCCCTGGTACTATGTTATACGATGTACAGCCCTGGTACTATGTTATATGATGTACAGCCCTAGTACTATGTTATACGATGTACAGCCCTAGTACTGTTATACGATGTACAGCCCTAGTACTATGTTATACGATGTACAGCCCTAGTACTATGTTATACGATGTACAGCCCTAGTACTGTTATATGATGTACAGCCCTAGTACTATGTTACACGATGTACAGCCCTAGTACTATGTTACACGATGTACAGCCCTAGTACTATGTTATACGATGTACAGCCCTAGTACTATGTTATACGACGTACAGCCCTAGTACTATGCTACACGATGTACAGCCCTAGTACTATGCTACACGATGTACAGCCCTAGTACTATGTTATACGACATACAGCCCTAGTACTATGCTACACGATGTACAGCCCTAGTACTATGTTATACGACATACAGCCCTAGTACTATGCTACACGATGTACAGCCCTAGTAGTATGCTACACGATGTACAGCCCTGGTACTATGCTACACGATGTACAGCCCTGGTACTATGCTACACGATGTACAGCCCTAGTACTATGCTACACGATGTACAGCCCTAGTACTATGCTACACGATGTACAGCCCTGGTACTATGCTACACGATGTACAGCCCTGGTACTATGCTACACGATGTACAGCCCTAGTACTATGTTATACGATGTACAGCCCTAGTACTATGCTACACGATGTACAGCCCTGGTACTATGCTACACGATGTACAGCCCTAGTACTATGCTACACGATGTACAGCCCTAGTACTATGTTATACGACGTACAGCCCTAGTACTATACTACACGATGTACAGCCCTAGTACTATGCTACACGATGTACAGCCCTGGTACTATGCTACACGATGTACAGCCCTGGTACTATGCTACACGATGTACAGCCCTAGTACTATGTTATACGATGTACAGCCCTAGTACTATGTTACACGATGTACAGCCCTAGTACTATGTTATACGATGTACAGTCCTAGTACTAGTACTATGTTATACGATGTACAGTCCTAGTACTATGCTACACGATGTACAGCCCTAGTACTATGCTACACGATGTACAGCCCTAGTATTAACACATTCACAGCTCCTAGGTGGAATAAAATCTAAACATTGACGTCGTGATGAAATCAATGCTTTTTATTATTCCTTTACAATACCCAGAACGTGTTCAGCACCACACTACAGTACTCCATTCCACTCTGCCTGCTTGCCTTCTCAACGAGCTGTCACTAATTTAATTTAGTCCCACAATGCACTTCTTCTGAAAAGTGATAATAATGCCAGGAATCCTATTTGGGGCAGTTGATTGGTTGTCACAGTGTCGCTGAACCCAGCCTGTCTGTCAAAACATATAACTTCAACAGAGGTACAGTAATTAAATGACCCTTTCAGAAGTGACATGACGTTGTATTGGATTCACAGTTTAATAGAACAAGTAAATGGTGTGCTCACAGGAGTCTATTCACCTGAGTATGATACGCTTGGAGGTTTCCCTACAAGTTACTTTCAACCTGAAAAAAAACAACGAATTATGACTTTAAAGAGATTTATTTTGTGCTACTTTTAATGATTTAATGGTGCCGAGACTAGTTGAATAAGGATGTATGGACTGAGGTGTTTTCTTTGGTCCTAGTAGACCACTATAACAAACCTAACGCCACTTCTACAGCAGGAACATACTAATTATAATGGAGAGTTTCACAAATAACCCAATTCCCCCTCCTCTCGGTCGGTCCTACAGGTAGAATGATTTAAAGCTTGTGTAGTAGCTGTTGTACTTTCTCTGAATTCCTGAGTGTTTTTAAGGGAAAAACAGAAGGACTGCATCCCAAATGGCACCCTAGTCTCTATATAGTGCATTTTTTTTGACCAGGCCTATAAGATATCATCCCATAGGGCTCTGTTCCAAAGTAGTGCACTATATTGGGAATAGGGTTCCATTTAGGACACAACCAAGTTCCTACTAGCTCTGCAAAATGTCTTTACCCAAACTACACCACTCTATGGTAATTGGGTCAATGACCACAAAGACCATCTGGTCCTAAAAGGCGAATCACCACCTGTTCAGAGAAATTACTTCCTATCATTCTTCATTCCCAAACACACTGGCCCTTCTTCTCTCTCTCTTTCTGTCAAACACACGGACTCTTCTCTCTCTGTCAAACACACTGGCCCTTCTCTCTCTCTCTTTCTGTCAAACACACCGGCTCTTCTCTCTCTCTCTTTATGTCAAACACACTGGCCCTTCTCTCTCTTTCTTTCTGTCAAACACACTAGCTCTTCTTCTCTCTCTCTTTCTGTCAAACACACTGGCCCCTCTCTCTCTCTCTGTCAAACACACTGACTCTTCTCTCTCTCTCTTTCTGTCAAACACACTAGCTCTTCT
The DNA here is from genome assembly GCF_013265735.2 of Oncorhynchus mykiss. Lineage (NCBI taxonomy): Eukaryota > Metazoa > Chordata > Actinopteri > Salmoniformes > Salmonidae > Oncorhynchus > Oncorhynchus mykiss. Next base: position 85,595,672 of record NC_048565.1, read on the forward strand.
CTCTCTCTTTCTGTCAAACACACTGGCCCCTCTCTCTCTCTCTGTCAAACACACTGACTCTTCTCTCTCTCTCTTTCTGTCAAACACACTGGCTCTTCTTCTCGCTCTCTCTGTCAAACACACTGACTCTTCTCTCTCTCTCTGTCAAACACACTGACTCTTCTCTCTCTCTCTTTCTGTCAAACACACTGACTCTTCTCTCTCTCTCTCTTTCTATCAAACACACTGACTCTTCTCTCTCTCTTTCTGTCAAACACACTGACTTCTCTCTCTTTCTGTCAAACACACTGACTTCTTCTCTCTCTCTCTGTCAAACACACTGACTCTTCTCTCTCTCTTTCTGTCAAACACACTGACTCTTCTCTCTCTCTTTCTGTCAAACACACTGACTCTTCTTCTCTCTCTCTCTCTCTCTGCCAAACACACTGGCTCTTCTTCTCTCTCTCTTTCTGTCAAGCACACTGGCTCCTCTCTCTCTCTCTCTCTCTCTTTCTGTCAAACACACTGGCTCTTCTCTCTGTCAAACACACTGGCTCTTCTCTGTCTCTCTTTCTGTCAAACACACTGGCACTTCTCTCTCTCTCTCTTTCTGTCAAACACACTGGCTCTTCTCTCTCTCTGTCTCTCTCTCTGTGTCAAACACACTGGCTCTTCTCTCTCTCTCTCTTTCTGTCAAACACTGGCTCTTCTTCTCTCTCTCTTTCTGTCAAACACACTGGCCCCTCTCTCTCTCTCTCTCTTTCTGTCAAACACACTGGCTCTTCTTCTCTCTCTCTGCCAAACACACTGGCTCTTCTTCTCTCTCTCTTTCTGTCAAACACACTGGCTCCTCTCTCTCTCTCTCTCTCTCTTTCTGTCAAACACACTGGCTCTTCTCTCTGTCAAACACACTGGCTCTTCTCTGTCTCTCTTTCTGTCAAACACACTGGCTCTTCTCTCTGTCAAACACACTGGCTCTTCTCTGTCTCTCTTTCTGTCAAACACACTGGCACTTCTCTCTCTCTCTCTTTCTGTCAAACACACTGGCTCTTCTCTCTCTCTGTCTCTCTCTCTCTGTCAAACACACTGACTCTTCTCTCTCTCTCTGTCAAACACACTGACGCTTCTCTCTCTCTCTGTCAAACACACTGACTCTTCTCTCTCTCTTTCTGTCAAACACACTGGCTCTTCTCTCTCTCTCTTTCTGTCAAACACACTGGCTCTTCTCTCTGTCAAACACACTGGCTCTTCTCTCTCTCTCTTTCTGTCAAACACACTGGCTCTTCTCTCTCTCTGTCTCTCTCTCTCTGTCAAACACACTGGCTCTTCTCTCTCTCTCTCGTTCTGTCAAACACTGGCTCTTCTTCTCTCTCTCTTTCTGTCAAACACACTGGCACTTCTCTCTCTCTCTCTCTGTCAAACACACTGGCTCTTCTCTCTCTCTTTCTGTCAAACACACTGGCCCCTCTCTCTCTCTCTCTTTCTGTCAAACACACTGGCTCTTCTTCTCTCTCTCTCTCTCTGCCAAACACACTGGCTCTTCTTCTCTCTCTCTTTCTGTCAAGCACACTGGCTCCTCTCTCTCTCTCTCTCTCTCTTTCTGTCAAACACACTGGCTCTTCTCTCTGTCAAACACACTGGCTCTTCTCTGTCTCTCTTTCTGTCAAACACACTGGCACTTCTCTCTCTCTCTCTTTCTGTCAAACACACTGGCTCTTCTCTCTCTCTCTGTCTCTCTCTCTCTGTCAAACACACTGGCTCTTCTCTCTCTCTCTCTTTCTGTCAAACACTGGCTCTTCTTCTCTCTCTCTTTCTGTCAAACACACTGGCACTTCTCTCTCTCTCTCTGTCAAACACACTGGCTCTTCTTCTCTCTCTCTTTCTGTCAAACACACTGGCCCCTCTCTCTCTCTCTCTTTCTGTCAAACACACTGGCTCTTCTTCTCTCTCTCTCTCTGCCAAACACACTGGCTCTTCTTCTCTCTCTCTTTCTGTCAAACACACTGGCTCCTCTCTCTCTCTCTCTCTCTCTTTCTGTCAAACACACTGGCACTTCTGTCTCGCTCTCTCTCTCTCTCTGTCAAACACACTGACTCTTCTTCTCTCTTTCTTTCTGTCAAACACACTGGCACTTCTCTCTCTCTCTCTCTGTCAAACATACTGGCTCTTCTTCTCTCTCTCTTTCTGTCAAACACACTGGCTCTTCTTCTCTCCCTCTCTCTGTCAAACACACTGGCTCCTCTCTCTCTTTCTGTCAAACACACTGGCTCTTCTTCTCTCTCTCTTTCTGTCAAACACACTGGCTACTCTCTCTCTCTTTCTGTCAGTCCCTTCGGCCCTCAGCCCTCCATTTGTGCATTCACACGCTCATCTGCCATATACACAAGTGTCCCTATGCTGAGGGAGTGAAAATTATGGAGGGTGTATTAGACCCTCCGATAGCCACTTCAAAGGCTTCAGAGCGATGTGGAATCCCATAACGCACCACATTATTTTTGAGTTTTCACAATTTCACACAAAACAATGGAGAGGCGTAATGGAGAGCCACCTGTACTTGTTTGTGTCTGATTTCAAGGCTTTAAACATGTAGCAAATGAAATGTTGAACTGATACTGACGGTTATATATTGTAAAAGGACTGAATTTCATGCTCGTTCTATTACTATTACGTTGATTCGGTCTGGGACTTATTTCCATTGTTAAATCATGGAGGATAACACACAATACAGTCTGGGACTTATTTCCATTGTTAAATCATGGAGGATAAAACGCAATACAGTCTGGGACTTATTTCCATTGTTAAATCACGGAGGATAAAACGCAATACAGTCTGGGACTTATTTCCATTGTTAAATCATGGAGGATAACACTCAATACAGTCTGGGACATATTTCCATTGTTAAATCATGGAGGATAACACTCAATACAGTCTGGGACTTATTTCCATTGTTAAATCATGGAGGATAACACTCAATACAGTCTGGGACTTATTTCCATTGTTAAATCATGGAGGATAACACTCAATACAGTCTGGGACATATTTCCATTGTTAAATCACGGAGGATAAAACGCAATACAGTCTGGGACATATTTCCATTGTTAAATCATGGAGGATAACACTCAATACAGTCTGGGACTTATTTCCATTGTTAAATCATGGAGGATAACACACAATCCAGGACATATTTCCTTATTTCTGTCTCCGTCTGTGTCTGTCTTTTCGCTGTCTGTCTTTTCTATGTCTGTCTCCGTCTCTGTCTGTCTCCATCTCTGTCTGTCTCCGTCTCTGTCTGTCTCCGTCTCTGTCCGTCTCCGTCTCTGTCCGTCTCTGTCTCTGTCCGTCTCTGTCTCTGTCCGTCTCCGTCTCTGTCCGTCTCCGTCTCCGTCTCTGTCTGTCTCCGTCTCTGTCTGTCTCCGTCTCTGTCTGTCTCCGTCTCTGTCTGTCTCCGTCTCTGTCTGTCTCCGTCTCTGTCTCTGTCTCCATCTCCGTCTCTGTCTGTCTTTTCTCTGTCTCCATCTCTGTCTCTGTCTGTCAATACAGTCTGGGACTTATTTCCATTTTTAAATCATGGAGGATAACACACAATCCAGGACATATTTCCTTATTTCTGTCTCCGTCTGTGTTTTCGCTGTCTGTCTTTTCTATGTCTGTCTCCGTCTCTGTCTGTCTCCATCTCTGTCTGTCTCCATCTCTGTCTGTCTCCATCTCTGTCTGTCTCCATCTCTGTCTCTGTCCGTCTCTGTCTCTGTCCGTCTCAGTCTCTGTCCGTCTCCGTCTGTCTCCGTCTCTGTCTCTGTCTGTCTCCGTATCTGTCTGTCTCCGTCTCTGTCTGTCTCCGTCTCTGTCTGTCTCCGTCTCTGTCTGTCTCCGTCTCTGTCTGTCTCCGTCTCTGTCTGTCTCCGTCTCTGTCTGTCTCCGTCTCTGTCTCTGTCTCCATCTCCGTCTCTGTCTGTCTTTTCTCTGTCTCCATCTCTGTCTCTGTCTGTCTCCAGCTCCGTCTCCGTCTGTCTCCAGCTCCGTCTCCGTCTGTCTCCATCTCTGTCTCTGTCGGTCTCCGTCTGTCTCCATCTCTGTCTCTGTCTGCCTCCATCTCTGTCTGTCTCCATCTCCGTCTCTGTCTGTCTCCATCTCTGTCTGTCTCCGTCTCTGTCTGCCTCCATCTCTGTCTCTGTCTGTCTCCGTCTCTGTCTGCCTCCGTCTCTGTCTGCCTCCGTCTCTGTCTGCCTCCGTCTCTGTCTGCCTCCATCTCTGTCTGCCTCCATCTTTGTCTGCCTCCATCTCTGTCTGTTTCCATCTCTGTCTCTGTCTGTCTCCGTCTCTGTCTCCGTCTGTCTCCATCTCTGTCTCTGTCTGTTTCCATCTCTGTCTCTGTCTGTCTCCGTCTCTGTCTCTGTCTGTCTCCATCTCTGTCTGTCTCCATCTCCGTCTCTGTCTGTCTTTTCTCTGTCTCCATCCCTGTCTCTGTCTGTCTTTTCCCTGTCTGTCTCCATCTCCGTCTCTGTCTGTCTCCATCTCTGTCTGTCTCCGTCTCTGTCTGTCTCCATCTCTGTCTCTGTCTGTCTCTGTCTCTGTCTGTCTCTGTCTGTCTTTTCTCTGTCTCTCTCTGTCTCCATCTCTGTCTCTGTCTGTCTTTTCTCTGTCTGTCTCCATCTCTGTCTGTCTCCATCTCTGTCTCTGTCTGTCTCCATCTCTGTCTCTCTCCGTCTCTGTCTGTCTCTGTCTGTCTGTCTTTTCTCTGTCTCCATCTCTGTCTCTGTCTGTCTGTCTCCATCTCTGTCTGTCTTTTCTCTGTCTCCATCTCTGTCTCTGTCTGTCTTTTATCTGTCTCCATCTCTGTCTGTTTTTTCTCTGTCTCCATCTCTGTCTCTGTCTGTCTGTCTCCATCTCTGTCTGTCTTTTCTCTGTCTGTCTCCATCTCCGTCTCTGTCTGTCTTTTCTCTGTCTCCATCTCCGTCTGTCTCCGTCTCTGTCTCTGTCTGTCTCCATCTCTGTCTGTCTTTTCTCTGTCTCTCTCTGTCTCCATCTCTGTCTCCATCTCTGTCTCCATCTCTGTCTCTGTCTGTCTGTCTTTTCTCTGTCTGTCTCCATCTCTGTCTGTCTTTTCTCTGTCTGTCTCCATCTCTGTCTGTCTCCATCTCTGTCTGTCTTTTCTCTGTCTCCATCTCTGTCTCTGTCTGTCTCCGTCTCTGTCTGTCTCCATCTCTGTCTCTCTCCGTCTCTGTCTCTGTCTGTCTCTGTCTGTCTTTTCTCTGTCTCCATCTCTGTCTCTGTCTGCCTCCATCTCTGTCTCTGTCTGTCTCCGTCTCTGTCTCTGTCTGCCTCCGTCTCTGTCTCTGTCTGCCTCCGTCTCTGTCTCTGTCTGCCTCCGTCTCTGTCTCTGTCTGCCTCCGTCTCTGTCTCTGTCTGCCTCCGTCTCTGTCTGTCTTTTCTCCATCTCCGTCTTTGTCTCTCTCCCTGAAATATGTGACTAAGGAAGCACAACAGCTTTATCTCTGTTAGAATTGTAACTGAATTCTACAGGTACAATACCTGTGTACACTTGCACAGTCATGATGGTATTTACTGAGCCAGATAGATATTCAACATCTCCTTTACCTTGTCTCCTTGATCGCCTTTCTGTCCTGGAAGTCCTGCCAAGCCTGGTAGACCTTGATCACCCTACAAAGAACAAGAACATTTAATTGATGTAATTTACCTGAACTAGCTTGCTAATGACTGTCCGTCCACACATTAAAAACTCCCCAAAGACATGAGAAATTCCCCAAGGTACCCCTCTGTCTGAAGTCTGCTTTCAGAACACTTCCATGGACATTAGTGGAACCACCTCTGGAGATGGCGGCCATGCCTCAAACAAAGCAACTACATATTTGTGCCAAATTACTGCTAATAAGCTTTTATTTCCTGCCTTTGGTTGGCATCCAAGAAAACCCATTGGCATAAATGTGCTTTAATTTTGTATTTATTTTCTTGTTTAATACGTTTGGTGTCAGCAGTGGGATATCTGAATGCATGGTTCCATTAGAACAGAACACTGAGACGGAGAACCCATTAGGATTATATTTGCTGTTTGGACAGATTGTTCCTGAGGATTGCTCAACTCCGATCTCCTATATCGAGGTTGAGTTGAGTATTGATAAGTGGTCACACGATTTGCTAGCAACAACATTGAGTTGCCACCAGTCGATACTTGAAATTCTGAAAACGCTTACCTGTACCTATTTTAGTCCTGTACAACAAGAAGTCCTTCCGAAGGGTGCTGAAATTCATACTTTTACTAAAAATGTTTATCGAATACAATGGCACCCTATTCCCTATTGGCCTTGGTCAAAAGTAGTGCACAAAACAGAGAATAGAGTGCTGTTTGGGATGCAGGATATTTCTATGGACTGTACCTTCTCTGCTGAGCATTGACATCTGTCACTGCTGGAATGCTGGACCCGCTGGACCCGAGCTGGCTGGACGGGCTGGGAGAGCATCCGGGGGAGCTGGCCTGCTCCATCTGTATTCAAGGGATTGGGAGTCACCCCTCCAGCACCAGGGCCCTCCCTGCTAGGCTCACACTGTAGGATCAATACAAAGATTTACAGTTGGGATTTTTACCATTTTGTTGCCTTACAATCTGGAACTAAAATAGATTTTTGGGGGTTTGTATCATTTGATTCACACGACATGCCTACCACTTTGAAGATGCAAAATATTTTTTCTTGTGAAACAAACACGAAATAAGACAATAAAACAGGGGTGATGAGAGGTGTTGGGTTTGTACCAGACATAGCGTTTTCCTTGATGGCCAAAAAGCTCAATTTTAGTCTTGTCTGACCAGAGTACCTTCTTCCATATGTTTGGGGAGTCTCCCACATGCCTTTTGGCGAACACCAAACGTGCTTCCTTATTCTTTTCTTTAAGCAATGGCTTTTTTTCTGGCCACTCTTCCGTAAAGCCCAGCTCTGTGGAATGTATGGCTTAAAGTGGTCCTATGGACAGATACTCCAATCTCCGCTGTGGAGCTTTGCAGCTCCTTCAGGGTTATCTTTGGTGTCTTTGTTGCATCTCTGATTAATACCCTCCTTGCCTGGTCTGTGAGTTTTGGTGGGCGGCCCTCTCTTGGCAGGTTTGTTGTAGTGCCATATTCTTTCAATTTTTTAATAACGGATTTTTGTATCCGAACCCTGATCTGTACTTCTCCACTCCCTGACCTGTTTGGAGCTCCTTGGTCTTCATGGTGCCGCTTGCTTGGTGGTGGCTCTTGCTTAGTGATGTTGCAGACTCTGGGGCCTTTCAGAACAGGTGTACATATACTGAGATCATGTGACAGATCATGTGGCACTTGCACACAGGTGGACTTAAGTTAATTTGCTAATTAGTTCTGAAGGTAACTGGTTGCACCAGATCTTATTTAGGGGCTGAATACATATACATGCACCACTTTTCAGTTTTTAAAAATGTTTTAAATAGTTTGAAACAAGTTTTTTTTTTTATTTAACTTCACCAATTTGGACTATTTTATATATGTCCACTGCATACAAACTGTTTAGACACATGACTCTGCTATTTAAGGGCCAGTTTCCTGGAACCACCTTAAGCCTAATCATTTCATGTTGCTATTCAATTCTGTTTTCTAGTTGACTTGAACTTGAGTCCAGGGCTAGACAGAATTTTGGTCTAGAAAGCAATGTAAAATCTCAATTGAAGGTGCTATTTAGTTTAGGAGTAGGCTTAATTTGGGTATAGGAAACCAGACAATTATAATACAACACATGTTGAAATGCAGTTCTCAAATAATATGTAATAACAGTCCAGTACCACTACCGCATTCATAATCAGTTAACAATCAGTTAATGTCCAATGATTCATTGACCCAATGAGATACCTTAATTACTGTGGAACTAGATGACTGTCCCAGGGGAATGAGGAAAGGACAATACTTAAGGTTTTTGAATGCCAATACATTATTTCCTACCATATTGACTGAGCCCCAGTACTGAAACTCAATGCACACTGAGATAACATCCTGGTTATGGATATATATTATAACTGTCATAGGCCAAAGGTGAGAGGTCACTGAAACACACTATTTCCAACCATATAGATCACATGTGACCTAGCACATTGAATCAACATAACCCAACACTCACTGAGATGACAACATGGGTATGAATACATATGGGCCTAACTGTCAAAATGTCAAAGGTCACTTCTCCTTTTAAACACAGTTAGCAGTCCAAATTGCACGCTTTTTCCTATGGGCTCTGGTCAAACGTAGTGCACTATACTGGGAATAGGGTGCTATTTGGGATTCATCCACAGTCTGTAAGGTCACTCTCCATTGACCTGGTCTGCAATATGATCTAACAGAATAATATCTATCTATCAATCTATCAATCAAATGTATTTATAAATCCCGTTTTACATCAGCAGCTGTCACAAAGATATTGCACAGTAACCTGGATAAGATGTCCCCTATGGAAGAAACATCATTCAGTTGGGTAGTTTTCAAGAAGGGCAAACACAACTCAACCAGATTATATTACATATTGCCCTTAAATTCAAATATCGACCAAGAAGCCAGTTCCAATGCTTTAAAAATATATATTCCCCTCTTACAATTGGCTCATTCATCCCCCTAGCTATTCCCCAGGTCGTTGCTGTAAATGAGAACGTGTTCTCAGTCAACTTACCTGGTAAAATAATGGATAAATATATATATATATGTTTTTTTAATTAAAAAAAAATAAACAGGGACTGATTTAGATCTGGGAAAGCAGGTGCGTGCAATTAATTATCAGGTAAAACAGAAAACTAGAAGTACTCCGGAATTCATAGGGTAAGAATTTAATAACCCTGCTCTACCGTATATCAAGCCACGTCGAAGGTCTCATGTATGTCCTAAAATGTGCATTGTACATAAAAGGAGTGTAAAATATCTTACCGTAGATCCTGCCTGCTCACAGCAGTTCTCCATCTCAGCCAGGTATGGGTCACAGTAGATCAGGATTTGTTGCAGTTCGATCTGGAGAGAAAGACATCTGTTAGGGACATTATGATGATTCAGATATGGAGAAAAACTAACTTTTTAAAATGCTAACAATGTATATTTTGAAATAGGAAACATGTTTCTTTGACCGAAACTAAGCAACCCCAGCACACCAAAATTGGTTATGTGAAAGTTCCCAGAACATTTGTTTGTTCGCGGCAAATGTTCTTTTAGAATGATTGTATAAAACATTTGCCTGATGTTTCAAGAACATTCAAGATCTATTCTTTAACAGGTTCCCAGAATCATTTCATTAGTCTGGTGAGAACTTTTGGGGACATCACAAAAGATATGTTCCCCAAACACAAAAGCTGTCCAGTTGGGCCTCCGCTTCTAGAATGGTTCTTTAAGGGTGCAAAAAGCATGAGATATTACAAGTACGTTCCCAGAACACATTTCCTCTGTTCTTTAAAGGTTCCAAGAATATTTCATTAGGTTGTGGTAACACTGACTGGTCAAGAGATATGTTCCCAAAACACAAAAACTGTCCAGTTATGCAAACATTCAGTTATCAAATAAAATGTTATTTGTCACATGTGCCGAATACAACAGGCCCGTCAGGTAGTCCAGGATCCAGTTGCAGAGGGAGTTGTTAGTCCCAGGGTCCTTAGCTTAGTGATGAGCTTTATGGGCACTATGGTGTTGAAAGCTGAGCTGTAGTCAATGAACAGCATTCTCACCTTCTCACCTTTTCTCCAGGTGGGAAAGAGCAGTGTGGAGTGCGATTGAGATTGCGTCATCTGTGGATCTGTTGGGGCTGTACGCAAATTGGAATGGGTCTAGGGTTTCTGGGATGATGGTGTTGATGTGAGCCATGACCAACCTTTCTAAGCACTTCATGGCTATCGACGTGAGTGCAACAGTTCGGTAGTCATTTAGGCAGGTTACCTTCACTTTCTTGGACACAGGGACTATGGTGGTCTGCTTCAAACATGTAGGTATTACAGACTCGGTCAGGGAGAGGTTGAAAATGTCAGTGAAGACACTTGCCAGTTGGTCCACACATGCTCTGAGTACACGTCATGGTAATCCGGCCTTTCTGATGTGAGCAACATCTGTTTAAGGGTCTTGCTCACATCAGCTATGGACAACGTGATCACACAGCTGTCCAGTTTCCCTTTGTATTCTGTAATAGTTTATACGCCCTGCCACATCCAACGAGCGTCAGAGCGGGTGTAGTAGGATTCAATCTTAGTCCTGTATTCACGCTTTGCCTGTTTGATGGTTCGTCTGAGGGAAAAGCGGGATTTCTCATAAGCGTCTGGATTAGTGTCCCGCTCCTTGAAAGCAGCAGCTCTAGCCTTTAGCTCATGAGGATGTTGCCTGTAATCCATGACTTCTGGTTGGGAAATGTATGTACTGACACTGTGGGAACGACGTCGTCGATGCACTTATTGATGAATCCGGTGACTGAGGTGGTATTGTCCTTAATGCCATTGGATGAATCCCGGAAAATATTCCAGTCTGTGCTAGCAAAACAGTCCTGTAGCATAGCATCCGTGTCATCTGACCACTTCCGTATTGAGCGAGTCACTGGTACTTCCTGCTTTAGTTTTTGCTTGTAAGCAGGAATCAGAAGGATGGAATTATGATCAGATTTGCCAAATGAAAGGTGGTCTAGAGTTTTTTTTCCTCTGTTTGCACATATGACATAATGGTAGAAATGAGGTAAAAAGGATTGCCTGCATTAAAGTCCCCGGCCACTAGGAGCGCCACTTCTAGATGAGCATTTTCTTGTTTGCTTATTGCCTTATACAGTTCATTGAGTGCTGTCTTAGTGCCAGCATCGATTTGTTGTGGTAAATAGATAGCTAGGGAAAATATAGATGAAAACTCTCTTGGTAGATAGTGTGGTCTACAGCTTATCATGAGGTACTCTCCCTCAGGCGAGCAATACCTTGAGACCTCTTTAATATTAGACACCAGCTGTTATTCATTTTACCAGACGTATCTGTTCTGTCCTGCCGATGCATGGAAAACCCAGCCAACTGTATAGAATCTGTGTTGTGGTCCAGCCACGACTCGGTGAAACATAAGATATTACAGGTTTTAATGTCCCGTTGGTAGGATAGTTTCGAGCGGAGATTATCCAGTTTATTTTCCAGTCACTGCACATTGGCCAATAGAACGGATGGTAGAGGCGGGTTACTCACTCACCGACAAATTCTCACAAGGCACCCCGATTTCCGCCCCCTGTGTTTCCGTCTTTTCTTCACGCGAATGACAGGGATTTGGGCCTGGTATCGGAGAAGCAGTATATCCTTTGTGTCAGACTTATTAAAGAAAAAATATTTGTCCAGTTCTAGTTAAGAAATCACTGTTCTGATATCCAGAAGCTCTTTTGAGTCATAAGAGACGTTAGCAGCAACATTATGTGCAAAATAAGTTACAAACAATGCGAAAAAACACACAAAATAACATCCCCTCCGGCGCCATTCCCATGATGGTTTTGGAATCGTGCATGGCCATGCAATCTTGGGTGAACAGGGAGTACAGCTGGGGACCAAGCATGCACCCCTGAGGGTCCCCCTTGTTGAGGATCAGCGTGGCAGATGTGTTGTTGCCTACCCTTACCACCTGGGATCATCCTTGTAACATCAGGTGAATGTGTTTTGTACCCCAAAAGAAACATTGTAGAATCATCCACATAACTGGACAGTTTTGGTGCTTTGGGAACATATATTTTGTGATGTACCCTGTCATGACGTTGGCCTGTGGGTAACCTTTTAGTGAATGTTAGGAGAACGTTACCTGTGGGTAAGGTTTATGACCCCCCATAAATACCTTTCTCCCTTGCCTATCTCTTGACTCATAGAGAGTCTGGGAACATCAAACAAGTGTAGGGAAAGGAACCATATTTCGGTAATAGAACCAGTTGAAAATATGCGTTGGTACTTAATGAATATGATGTCAGTTCGGTTGTCATCTGAGACATTATGACTGATGACAGGACGACCTAAACTGTATCTGGGAAAGACTACACATTATAGTTAGATTCACATGGAATTGTGCAATTCAAATACAAATAAATAAATATACAATTATTTGTGAAAAGATTAAATGTAATTTTAGCTTCCAAATGAGAGATTGGGTTTTCATATTTTACGATATAAAGCCTTGACGAAAATGTAACCTCCTGTTCTGAGGACGATTGTTCCTCAAATCTTCCTGCTCTTTCACTCAAACCCAACCCCCGTCCTTTGTGTAACCAGCTGTCATATCTGTTCTGTCCGCTAGGGACGTTATCCTTTATGACATCATTTGTAATCAATGTATGATTCATTCTGTGTATATGTAATTCTGTGTGATTAGTTAGATATTTAGTAAATAAATAATTAAATCCAATTTTGTATTGCTGATTCAACTTGTAAGCCAGGGTTCGTGAAGATAACCAAGATTTTACAACTTTCAGATGAGACTGAAATAAGGTGACGATTAATATTGACTGCTATTGATGAAAAATATTTCTAGGTCTTTAAGAGTTTATTTGGAAGATAACAGCTCTATAAATATTATTTCATGGTGCCTCGACTTTCTAGTTAATTACATGATTAGCTCAATCAGGTAATATTAATTACAGAGAAAGGATTTTATAGAACAGCATGTCATATCACTTAATCCGGCATAGCCAAAGACACGACAACCCTCAATGATCCCACCAGACTGTTCCCACAACCTAATGAAACATTCTGGGAACCTTTAACGAACAGGTTAAATGTGTTGTAGGAATGCTCTCGCAACATCAGGCAAATATTAAACATTCATCACCATGAATGGACCGCTTTTGTGTAACGAGAACATCTGCGACAACCTAACAAATGTTCTGGGAACTTTCACAGAGTGTTGTGCACAACATTTTAGTGAATGTTAGGAGAATATTCCAACGATACTTAATTTAAAAATATTTTTTGAAAAATAAAATATTTTGTTATTAAAAGGGATGTTTAGATAAAACCCTAACTAGAACTTAATGGGAATCTTAGCTAATGTTCTGGGAATGTTCCCGGTTTGCTGGGACCCTTCTAGACATTGCCCTTGAAGGCAACCATATATAGTTACTGTATGTTTAAAAGTATAATGTCGATCTCATGGACTGTCAGTCATGCTCCGTCTATGAATTTCAGAACGGTTATATTTCCAGATTGTGGCTTTAGGCCTAAACGTACATCTACAGGCCGTCCATCCTCCACCCGGGTTGTAATCAGCGTATATCCGCTGGGGTCGATTTCATCCTTCTCGTCTGTCAGCCTCCTCTCTATTAGTTTACAGTCCATGTAAACGGAGACGATGCTGCTCTGGACCGCCACACCCAGCTTGTGCCATTGGCGGTCAAACAGGGTGTGCAGGTCTCGGCTCTTAAAGGTGTAGTGGAGGCTGTTCTTCAGAAGGCCCCGGGCTGAGAACTCCACTGCTCGTTTAGCTCCGTCCAACACTACAGACACCTGAAGATAGAGCCGGAGGAGATTGTAGACATTATATTGCCTCATAACAAGTTATAAAGCTTTATACCTGCCGGTGTTGCCTTCCATTCATTACCATTACCATCAGGGTCATGGTAGATACAAGCATCAGTCATGGCATGAAAACGTTGATCAATTAACCAATGGTAAACCAACTGACAGACCGACCTACTGACCACACGGCCAACCGACTTGACTGACCTACCAGCCAACCGACCTACCAGCCAACCAGCCGATGGACCGACTGACCTGCTGGGCGAACTGGCAGAGTGAGTGAGCGATCGACTGATCAGTCAATCAACAAATCAATAAATCAATATAGATCCAAACCCAATTCAATGCTATACACCCAGACATCATGAATATCCTTATAGTGGACATTCAGACCTACCTGGGTACCTCCCGTCTGGTCGAATATCTGCCACAGATACCAGCGGTCTTTCTTCGTGGTTTTCCTCAGCCGGAAGGTGGTGACTAGAGAGTATTCACTGGACAGACCATTGGGGAACACCAATCTGAAAGAAAACATGTACATTGTTCGAGCTGCATATTGTCAAATTGACAAAAAAATATGAAACTGAACAATGGGCCTAACAGTGAAAATGTTGTTTTGGAACTTTCAGTCTTGGTTGGAAGAGCATTAATAGCTAACGTAGAAGATTTTACCCATAAAATTAGCATTTGCTAAATGGACTGTCAAAAATAAACATTGAGAATGAATATGAATAATCATGCTGGATGTCTTATAGCTTTCTATGACTGTGTAGTAAGAAAACCAATCAACTTGAATCACTTGACAACGTTCTTCTATAGCCCCCTAGCGCAAAATGGCCGCTTACATGTAAAGCTAGAATTTTATGCCAAACATGATTCATCCAGCCAGATTACATTTATTTCAGCATCCCTGTCATTCCAAATCGAATAATCATTTATTCAAACTTCAATTAAATTCCTCTTACTTCACATACAGGTCTAGACTAGAAAACACAAGACCATGGCTAACTACAGTGTATAGCTTAGAAAGAAAACATTGTTATAAAGAGAAAAATGCAAAAAGGAAGATGACAAGGCGATAGGTTTGTTAACCCAGACGTTTCAGTTCAACACTGCTGGCAGAACATCTCTAGCACATTGTGAACACTGAATGTAATGGGGATGGTACCACCAACAGACAGTGGGGAGAACAAGTATTTGATACACTGCCGATTTTTCAGGTTTTCCTACTTACAAAGCATGTCGAGGTCTGTAATTTTTATCATAGGTACACTTCAACTGTGAGAAAATAACATTGTATGATATATAAGTAATTCATAAGCATTTTATTGCATGACATAAGTATTTGATACATCAGAAAAGCAGAACTTAATATTTGGTACAGAAACCTTTGTTTGCAATTACAGAGATCATACGTTTCCTGTAGTTCTTGACCAGGTTTGCACACACTGCAGCAGGAATTTTGGCCCACCCCTCCATACAGACCTTCTCCAGATCCTTCAGGTTTCGGGGCTGTCACTGGGCAATACGGACTTTCAGCTCCCTCCAAAGATTTTCTTTTGGGTTCAGGTCTGGAGACTGGCTAGGCCACTCGGGGACCTTGAGATGCTTCTTACGGAGCCACTCCTTAGTTGCCCTGGCTGTGTGTTTCGGGTCGTTGTCATGCTGGAGGACCCAGCCACCACCCATCTTCAATGCTCTTACTGAGGGAAGGAGGTTGTTGGCCAAGATCTCACGATACATGGCCCCATCCATCCTCCCCTCAATACGGTGCAGTCGTCCTGTCCCCTTTGCAGAAAAGCATCCCCAAAGAATGATGTTTCCACCTCCATGCTTCACGGTTGGGATGGTGTTCTTGGGGTTGTACTCATACTTCTTCTTCCTCCAAACACGACAAGTGGAGTTTAGACCAAAAAGCTATATTTTTGTCTCATCAGACCACATTACATTCTTCTATTCCTCCTCTGGATCATCCAGATGGTCATTGGCAAACTTCAGATGGGCCTGGACATGCGCTGGCTTGAGCAGGGGACCTTGCGTGCGCTGCAGGATTTTAATCCATGATGGCATAGTGTGTTACTAATGGTTTTCTTTGAGGCTGTGGTCCCAGCTCTCTTCAGGTCATTGACCAGGTCCTGCCGTGTAGTTCTGGGCTGATCCCTCACCTTCCTCATGATCATTGATGAGGCTTGCATGGAGCCCCAGACCGAGGGTGATTGACCGTCATCTTGAACTTCTTCCATTTTCTAATAATTGCGCCAACAGTTGTTGCCTTCTCACCAAGCTGCTTGCCTATTGTCCTGTAGCCCATCCCAGCCTTGTGCAGGTCTACAATTTTATCCCTGATGTCCTTACACAGCTCTCTGGTCTTGGCCATTGTGGAGAGGTTTGTTTGATTGAGTGTGTGGACAGGTGTCTTTTATACAGGTAACGAGTTCAAACAGGTGCAATTAATACAGGTAATGAGTGGAGAACAGGAGGGGTTCTTAAAGAAAAATGAACAGGTCTGTGAGAGCCGGAATTCTTACTGGTTGGTAGGTGATCAAATACTTATGTCATGCAATAAAATGCTAATTAATTACTTAAAAATCATACAATGTGATTTTCTGGATTTTTGTTTTACATTCCGTCTCTCACAGTTGAAGTGTACCTATGAAAAAAATTACAGACCTCTACATGCTTTGTAAGTAGGAAAACCTGCAAAATCGGCAGTGTATCAAATACTTGTCCTCCCCACTGTAGATGGAACCTCATTCATTATAGAAACACTAACACTATTCCTCTTCAATTTCTTCACTGATACTTCTCTCCTCCTATTTCCTATTTCCATCCTGTTGAACCAACCCTTTAACCCCTCAAACTGAACCTGGGACTCAGATTAAACTATAGTAATGCATTAACAGCTAAAAGTGAAGCACCAGAAACACAATCTTTCAAGTTTAGCAGAAATCGCAATGATGCAATGACAAGGCCATTCAAAGACATGGGGAGAGAAAGAGAGAGAGAAGGAGAGGGCAACAGAGAGAGTGGAATAGAGATGGAGAGAGAGAGAGAGAGAGAGAGAGAGAAGGAGAGGGCAACAGAGAGAGTGGAATAGAGATGGAGAGAGAGAGAGAGAGAGAGAGAGAAGGAGAGGGCAACAGAGAGAGTGGAATGGAGATGGAGAGAGAGATCAAGGAAGGAAGGGAGAGAGAGAGAGAGAGAGAGAGAGAGAGAGGTGGGAGAGATGGAGAGAGACATTCAGCAAGCGACACAGTGAAAGGGGGGACAGAGAGAGAGAGAGAGAGGTAACTAAAGAGTAAGCGAGAGACTAAGCTCACTTCAGATAGGCCGGAAATGAGTTCTCCTCTTCATAGCTCATGACCTACTCCCTCAGAGACATACCCCTCCTGCCTTGTGTGTCCCTTGAATTCTCACAGAACGTTGACACAGCATACGATTAAAATATATATGCAGCGAGGTTAAAGCCACAGAAAGATCAAATGCTTTCTGAGGGTAGGCGAGAGAAAGAGAGAGACTGGGAAGGTGAATCGTCGCCTTGGGGCAAAAAGAGAACATTTATATTACAATTGAATGGAGAGAGATGAGCAGGACTATTCATAAAACTAGAGGTTTATTCCCTGAGATTCCACCTAAAAGAATGATTTGGAATTCCTGCATAAAACAGCAGAGATCCCATCTGGACACAGACGGCAATTCCACATCTATTCCACGTTGGTGAAAACAATACTGATTCAACTAATGTGTTCCCAGTGGGATAGTTATGTGTACGGAATAAGGAGAGAGATACATTGAAGGAATTAGACTAATTGAACCCAGAGAGGGGACTAAAACATGTACTTTTCATTTCCATCGAACCTTTAATATCACAGGTCTCACTGAGCTGCAATCTGTTATCCAGGGGAGAGCTGTTCTTCACGGTGCAGGGCCTTGCAAAAGTATTCACCCCTCTTGGCATTTTTCCTATTTTGTTGCCTTACAACCTACAATTTAAGTCCATTTTTATCTGAATTCCATGTAATGGACATACACAAAATAGTCCAAATGAGTGAAGTGAAAATGAAAAAAATAACTTGTTTAAAAAAAACAACTGAAAAGTGGTGTGTGCATAAGTATGTATACACCCCCTTTGGTATGAAACCCTTTTGCATCTTCAAAGTGGTAGGTATGTTGTGTAAAACAAATGATACAACCCCCCCCCCCCACAAATATATTTTAATTCCAGGGTGTAAGGCAACAAAATAGGAAAAATGCCAAGGGGGGTGAATACATTCACATGCCACTGTATTTCTATCTAATGTTAGTATGTGTAAATGAGCCTGTTGAGGTCATTTACACACAATATCTACACTGGAACACTTGAACCCTGAGGGTTAGATGTCAAGGGTTATACGTTACTGACACCTCCTCCCACCCTCTACCCCCCCCCCCCCCCTCCTCCACTGCTTACCATCTGTGGCTCAAACACATGCTCCTATCAAGTGGAGTTGGTTTTTGAACAGCGTTTGCTTTCCCCCCCAAACACATTTAAAGTCCTCTCCTTTCTGAATGCCAGTCCAGTTGTGCCTGTCTAGTGATGCCTGTCTTAGTGGTGTCAGTCCAATGGTGCCTGTCCAGTGGTGCCTGTCCAGTTGTGCCTGTCTAGTGGTGCCTGTCCAGTGGTGCCTGTCCAGTGGTGCCTGTCTAGTGGTGCCTGTCCAGTGGTGCCTGTCTAGTGGTGCCTGTACAGTGGTACCTGTCCAGTGGTGCCTGTCCAGTGGTGCCTGTCCAGTGGTGCCTGTCCAGTTGTGCCTGTCCAGTTGTGCCTGTCTAGTGGTGCCTGTCCAGTGGTGCCAGTCCAGTGGTGCCTGTCCAGTGGTGCCTGTCCAGTGGTGCCTGTCCAGTGGTGCCTGTCCAGTTGTGCCTGTCTAGTGGTGCCTGTCCAGTGGTGCCTGTCCAGTGGTGCCTGTCCAGTGGTGCCTGTCTAGTGGTGCCTGTCCAGTGGTGCCTGTCTAGTGGTGCCTGTCCAGTGGTGCCTGTACAGTGGTACCTGTCCAGTGGTGCCTGTCCAGTGGTGCCTGTCCAGTGGTGCCTGTCCAGTTGTGCCTGTCCAGTTGTGCCTGTCTAGTGGTGCCTGTCCAGTGGTGCCAGTCCAGTGGTGCCTGTCCAGTGGTGCCTGTCCAGTGGTGCCTGTCCAGTGGTGCCTGTCCAGTGGTGCCTGTCCAGTGGTGCCTGTCCAGTTGTGCCTGTCTAGTGGTGCCTGTCCAGTGGTGCCTGTCCAGTGGTGCCTGTCCAGTGGTGCCTGTCCAGTGGTACATGTCCAGTGGTGCCTGTCCAGTGGTGCCTGTCCAGTGGTACCTGTCTAGTGGTGCCTGTCTAGTGGTGCCTGTCCAGTGGTGCCAGTCTAGTGGTGCCTGTCCAGTGGTACCTGTCTATGAATCCTCTAGTTCAAAACTAGGACCCTTTGTTTTAGCCTCTGGTCTAGAAGTGCTTCATTTGATGAATATTTCTCATTCACCCACAGAAAGATTGACCGTCAAAACATTGATTTAAAAATGTTTCCCTCTTACTGCTGGGGGGTTGTGGGTAGAAACAAGGTACCACTTTAGTGACAAAACTTCTGAAAACTATTTTATTTGTCCTCTTCTTTCACTCTTTGACAAAGTGAGTCTGACACAAATCTAATCATGGATTCCGAAATGACTTGCATCGTCAGCTCGTGTTCAAGAAACAAACAAGAAGCACAACCAGATCAAGCTCGGAACGAATATGTTACCTCGTTGATGCATAGACTATGAATATGCAAACAATCAAAGAAAGTGTGAACGCAAGCACTTTCTTTCAAACTCAAAAGTGTGTGTGTGGGTGGAATAGAGAGAGAGAGAACAAAGAATAGAAAGAGAGAATAGAGAGAGCGAGAGAATAACCCCAGTTGGAAACAATGAATTTGCAATTTCACTGATGTGTTCAGTGGTTTCATAAGAGACAGAATATTGAGAGAGATAAAAAGAAAGTTAAAAAGAAAGATAGAAATTGTACTTACATTACAGGGTAGAATACAGTAAAACACTGCGACTTACATTACAGTGTAGAATACAGTAACACACAGAGACTTACATGACAGTGTAGAATACAGTAACACACTGAGACTTACATTACAGGGTAGAATACAGTAACACACTGAGACTTACATTACAGGGTAGAATACAGTAACACCATGAGACTTACATAACAGGGTAGAATACAGTAACACACTGAGACTTACATTACAGGGTAGAATACAGTAACACACAGAGACTTACATGACAGTGTTGAATACAGTAACACACTGAGACTTACATTACAGGGTAGAATACAGTAACACACAGAGACCTACATGACAGTGTAGAATACAGTAACACACAGAGACTTACATGACAGTGTAGAATACAGTAACACACTGAGACTTACATTACAGGGTAGAATACAGTAACACACTGAGACTTACATTACAGGGTAGAATACAGTAACACACAGACTTACATTATAGGATAGATTACAGTAACACACTGAGACTAACATTACAGGGTAGAATACAGCAACACATTGAGACTTACATTATAAGATAGTCTCAGTGTGTTACTATAATCTAACATTACAGGGTAAATTACAGTAACACACTGAGACGTACATTATAGGATAGATTACAGTAACACACTGAGACTTATATTACAGGGTAGAATACAATAACACACAGACTTATATTACAGGGCAGAATACAGTTACACACTATGACTAACATTACAGGGCAGAATACAATAACACACTGAGACTAACATTACAGGGTAGAATACAGTAACACACTGATACTTATATTACAGGGCAGAATACAGTAACACACTGAGACTAACATTACAGGGTAGAATAAAGTAATACACTGAGACTTATATTACAGGGCAGAATACAGTAACACACTGAGACTAACATTACAGGGTAGAATACAGTAACACACTGAGACTTATATTACAGGGCAGATTACAATAACACACTGAGACTAACATTACAGGGTAGAATACAGTAACACACTGAGACTTATATTACAGGGCAGAATACTGTAACACACCGAGACTAACATTACAGGGTAGAATAGAGTAACACACATACTTATATTACAGGGCAGAATACAGTAACACACTGAGACTTACACTACAGGATAGAATACAGTAACACACTGAGACTTATAGTACAGGGCAGAATACAGTAACACACTAAGACTAACATTACAGGGTAGAATACAGTAACACAAATACTTATATTACAGGGCAGAATACAGTAACACACTGAGACTAACATTACAGTGTAGATTACAATAACACACTGAGACTAACATTACAGGGTAGAATACAGTAACACACTAAGACTAACATTACAGGGTAGAATACAGTAACACACATACTTATATTACAGGGCAGAATACAGTAACACAGTGAGACTTACACTACAGGCTAGAGTACAGTAACACACAGATATAGAAATGGAACACCTCCAAACCCACTCATGAATAGACAACAACACAACCATCCAGCAGCACCATCCATAACTCACTGACATAGCACCAACATACAAAATAGTGTGTGCACCACAGACAGACAGACAGACAGACAGCATCACAGACAGACAGACACCACCACAGACAGATAGCACCACAGACAGACAGACAGACAGACAGACAGACAGACAGACAGACAGACAGACAGACAGCATCACAGACAGACAGACACCACCACAGACAGATAGCACCACAGACAGACAGACAGACAGACGGACAGACAGACAGACAGACAGACAGACAGACAGACAGACAGACAGACAGACAGACAGACAGACAGACAGACAGACAGACAGACAGACAGACAGACAGACAGACAGACAGACAGACAGACAGACAGACAGACAGACAGACAGACAGACAGACAGACAGACAGACAGACAGATAGCACCACAGACAGACAGACAGACAGACAGACAGACAGACAGACAGACAGACAGACAGACAGACAGACAGACAGCATCACAGACAGACGGACAGACAGACAGACAGCAGTGGTACTTGATTTCATTTTGAACTCCAGAACCTGTCATTGAGCTTGGCATACAGACACAATGTAAAATCACACAATCACTCCACTAAGAGAGGAGAGATCCCTCCATCTCTGTGGAACAGTATTAATCACACAATCAGTCCACTAAGAGAGGAGAGATCCTACTCTGGGTAAGAGTATCAGTTTGGCCTGGGAGCTGCCAGATGGACAGAACATTAACCAGGCCCAGAAAGTCGAGCCCCTCTGCCTTTCCTGAGTAAAGAGAGAGATGTTTGGAGGTTTTGGTGGTAGGGGGAAGGAAAGGGGAGAAAGGGGAGGTCCTCTGCACCTCATGCTGTCCCCCCTACCTCCTTCTCAAGTCCCCCTCCACCGGACCTCCCAGCTGACAGGCAACATCACCTGTCAAAGTACTCAGATAATTGGAGATGAATGCGGTGTCTCGCCCTCTCTTTCCCCTCTCACACACACTCCCTTCCCTCTCCCTTCTCTCTTCCCCCTCTTTCTCACCCCCTCTCTATCTCTCGCTCTCTCTCTTGCGCTCTTTTCTTCTCCCGCTTTATCTCTCTCAGCATCGATCTCTGTCTCCCCCTTCCCCTTTATCTGTCTGTCTGTCTGTCTGTCTCTTTCCTCCCCCTCCCCTCCCTCTCTTACTCTCCCCTTCTCTCTCTGTTTCTCTGCCTTCCTTCACTCTGATCTCCTTCCAACAGGTTCAGGCACAGCAGGCCAGCCCAGGCCATAGAGGAGGAAGAGGATATACAGGGACTGGCTGGAGAAACATGTTGCCTCAGTGATTCCTCTCACTGACCAGAGAGGACAGGACAGTGTGTGTGAGTGTGTGTGTTTACAGTTGTGTAATGTACTGTAAAACACAAAGAATATTCTGCGTCTTGGCTTCCCCAGGAGGACGACAGGTCAGGTCGTTCTTTAGCAAAGCCAAAACCATACGGATGGAACAATGGATATTGTGAAAAGCACTGGTCTTCCTAAACCAGCTGGGGAAACCGTCCCACTGCTGTCACTAAACGTGCGGGGTATCGTCCATCCATCTCATAGACATCTCGTTGTTACACACTTTCATTTGATAAGATCCTATATAATGTGAATACTGCTCATCATTCCAGTTCTACTGATGATTCCACATGAGTCTCTGCAGTAAAAACCAAACAGGTTACATTGTAGTCATTTAGCAGACACTCTTAACCAGAGAGACTTACAGTAGTGAGTACATACATGTTCATACTGGTCCCCCGTGGGAATCAAACCCACAACTCTGGTGTTGCAAGCACCACGCTCTACCAACTGAGCCCCATGCTGTTGACCTTAAATCAATATGACTTAGTCCTTCATCTCTAGACAATCTATTAAAATGGCTATTAAAAAACCCTGCACCTTAAACATCACCGGGAGGCCATATATACATAGCAGGGTCGTCCCAAATGGTACTCTATTCCCTATATAGTGCACTACCTTTGACCAGGTCTGTAGGTAATACGGTGCCGTTTGGGACGCACCCTTTCAAGCTATAGCCACCAGCGGTGGCTATCTTTACCCTTGAGTAATTGTCCTCCCTCAAATCAGAATGTATATCAATATTCTGAACAAATTATTTCACACGTCTTGCAGTAGCGTAGTCCATCTCGGTTTGCCCTTGTTAACCAAAGCAAATGGAATTATCTGTGTAGGCTGGATCAGGGTTCACCCCATGTCTCTTTCTCTCTCCCTCCCTCTCTCTCTTTTTCTCTCTCTCCCTCCCTCCCTCTCTTTCAGCTATCTCTCTCTGGTATCTCTCTCTTTCTTTCTGGTCTCTCTCTTTCTTTCTGGTCTCGCTCTATCTCTCTCTGGTCTCTCTTTCTCTCTTTCTGGTCTCCCCCTCTCTGGTCTCTCTCTTTCTGGTTTCTCTCTCTCTCTCTCTCTCTCTCTCTCTCTCTTGCATATCTTTCTCTCTCTCCCTGATCTCTCTCTCTCCCTCTCTTTCTGGTCTCCCTCTTTCTGGTCTCTCTCTTTCTGGTATCTCTCTCTGGTATCTCTGTCTCTCTCTTTCTGGCCTTTCTCTCTTTCTAGTCTCCCTATCTCTGGTCTCTCTCTCTGGTATATCTCTCTCTCTCTCTCTTTCTGGTCTCTCTCTTTCTGTCTCTCTCTGTTCTCTCTCTCTGGTATCTCTTTCTGGTCTCTCTGGTATCTCTTTCTGTCTCTCTGGTCTCTCTGGTCTCTCTCTCTCTCTGGTATCTCTTTCTGTCTCTCTGGTCTCTCTCTCTCTAGTCTCTCTTTTTCTGGTCTCTCTCTCTCTGGTATCCTTTCTGTCTCTCTCTGGTCTCTCTCTCTGTCTGGTCTCTCTCTTTCTGATCTCTCTCTCTTGATGACACGAGATGTCATCCTGCAGTGAGCCAGCGTGGAACCTCAGTTTATTCCACATATCAGCTGAACAGGAGGCGGCAAACCTACACCCTGAGAAAATATTTGTTTGCTGCAACAGAAATCCGATATCATCCTGGCTTGTTTTCAAATCCGAGGCCAGTCCGGGCGGTCTATGCCATGTGGGGGACTGATTTATGTGAGTGAGTTTGTCCATTTAATAGGTGGATAAACTCTCTAAACAACTCTGTGAATGTTGTTCTCCTTCAGAGTCTATAGAGATCCATTGGAACAAGCTGGACAAACAGAACCGAATCAGGTGGTTCGCTTGAGGTATTATCTCTCATGATAGACTATAAACACCAGCACGTCCATGACCTCCCCTCTGGTTCTCAGATAATACAAACCACCAACATATATTTATCTTTGACTTACAATAGCTCAAGTAAAGCACAATGCATCCATTAGTATAACCACTAGTACGCTTAATATAGTAAAAGTCCATTAGTACATTC
This sequence comes from Oncorhynchus mykiss, assembly GCF_013265735.2. Taxonomy (NCBI): domain Eukaryota; kingdom Metazoa; phylum Chordata; class Actinopteri; order Salmoniformes; family Salmonidae; genus Oncorhynchus; species Oncorhynchus mykiss. Next base: position 85,620,066 of record NC_048565.1, read on the forward strand.
ATGTAAACCTACTCTCGTGTCTCTATAGTATATCTCCTAAAGCCAGAGCCTGGTTCAATAAAGTGTTCAGTCACACAGCCTCTACTCTGACTGGCAATTCCAATTATCTCAAGTAAAGAACACTATGCGGCCATTAGCTTGATCATTAGTACACAACCTACAGATGTTAGATCTTAACTTGATCACCCTGTTGCAGGAGAACTAGAACGTGTAGTGCATTTGATATTTTAAAAGGATTCTGAAGTTTGAAATTTCCACTTTGAAATTTCAGACTTGATTCTTTATCACAAAAATGTATCAACCCCTAAAAAAACATCCATTCATTATAATCCACAATATAATGATTCAGATGTTCCTGTTGCTGCAGGATTCTTCTCCTGCTGTAGCAAACTGGCTCAAATTAAGATCCTACACCTGTGCTGTACTGTATGCTGTTAAGCCAGAGCTTAATGGAAACCGCTCCAACAGAGCACAGCCACATGGCCTGAGGGATCAGGACTTCAGTCAATTCCAAAACAAAGCAACATGATCACACACTGACTGACAGACTCGTACAGTAACTAGTGCCCAAATAGACCTGGCCAGACTACCCTCTAGTCACACCCAAGATGTCCCTGACCCAGCAGGCCCAGCTCAACTCACTCTGTGAGTTGATGTCTCCCTCCTCTAGCTATCAGTGAGCAGTTAGTTTCAATGAAAGGAGAGGGAACAGAGGAAACACACAGACTTGACGCTCAGCGACTAGAGAGATAACGCCCATTTCATGGATACTAGCAAGCTTTGGCGAACAACAAAACTGCTGTCATGCATACTGTTTGAAGGATACAACCGTGAGGGGAGATCTGAATGACTCGATCTGTGATTATCTCAACAAGTGTGAGGCCAGAGTAATGAAACTACCCTCCAGTCACACCCAAGTGTCCCCCTGGGCCAGCCTGGCACTACTCACTCGGTTGGCTTGATGAGGGGGCTGCTCCCCAGCCGGAATGATGGCCGCTCCTCTGTCACTGCCCCCTTTCTCAGGAGAAACTTTTCTGTCAGATCAAAACCTGAAAGAAAAGAGACAACAGGACGAGAAGGGCTGGTTTAAACTTAGGAAGTCTGCTTCACTGACATAGATTCAGCCTCGTCCTGACCTGGAATAAAAACACTTTCTATGGAGATGATCTGTGCTCTGCAAACTGGCACTAGGTGTTACAAGGTGTTGTTTTAAACTCCAGTGATCCAACAATATGGATTGAGTCTGGACTTTCTAGATTTACATCAAACTCCTGTCCAGTTTGATTCATTCCTATGGTACAATATAGTTAATGTATGCATCATTACTTCAAAGACAATAGATTTGACCATCAGTGCTCCCTCAAACAAATTGGCTGCACGTCTGTTAGCGCAGGCTCAATTACAGAGTACTTCTGTTCTGTGTTACATAACCCGTGAACATATTCATGTTTTTCACGACACGTCTGAGACATGGACGTTATTACCCCCCTGGATCAGAGCCAAACAGATTGAGTGTGTCCTAAATGGCACCATATTCTCAATATAGTGCACTACTTTTGACCAGAGCCCTATGAGCCCTATGAGCCCTGTTCAAAATTAGTGCACTATATTGGGAATAGGGTGCCATTTGGTATGCAACCATTGAGAGAGAGATGGATTTATTTCAGTTGAGGAACTTGTACACCATAACACTGTAATTCTTACCGGTGAATTCTGGCTGTGGACCATTTAAACTGTAGGAAAACAGGTCCTTGTCTACTTTCAATGGAGGACATCTAGAGTTGTCTAGAAAACAGGGATAACATCATCAGCCATACAAGGTTCATATTCATGGAAGTAAAAATGAAGATGCAGACAGCAAACAAGTGCAGAATACCTTCTAAACACTTCAGTCATCAAAGACTATAACTTTGAGATCTGGTGTCCGACAGCGAGATTGAGGATTTGGCACATAACCATTGGTTGATGTGCACAGCAGGACTGCAATATAGTAGTTAGCCTGTGACGTGACCAGTGTCTTTCCATGTGGAGGGGCACTTCAGTCACTCACCACATCAGTGGTTGTTAGTCATCACTATCCACCCATTCATTAAGATTTACTCCACGTCCCCAATGGTACCCTATTCCTTATATAGTGCACTACTTTTGACCAGTGGCCTATGGGGAACAGGGTGCCATTTGGGCCGCAGCCTCACACAGCCCAGACAGGGATGTAGAAGTGTTGTTAATTAGAGGTGGTGAAAGAGACCTAACTATAACTGGGCTCAACTTTGACCCTTTTTCTATTGAGCCATGTTTCCTCTTGGAGACTGGGGCACGGCTACGGGGTCGTGGAGCAAAACGTTTCACAACGTCGTGCAATGGAAAACACGAACGGGTGTTTCTTATTAGACAAGTTCAAATAATACCACTTCCCAGTTTGTCTTTTTGGGATGGTTTTCTTCAATTTCGTGCCAACTGAACATGACCCAGACCGTATACTGTAGCTAAAACTGCAAACAAATGACTTGCCATGTTCCTGTCTGCAAAATCTGAACATGATCATCTACTGTGACAACACCAATGTTAGCCCAACGTTATTGGAAGGGCATGCTAGTACCACTCAAAAGTCAACTCAAACGGGTAACAATAACCTGTAATGTAGTTATATTTTAGCTATATGTATTTCAAGGGATGTAAACAATAGCATACTGCCTGTTTCAGACAATATCTTGAGCACAGCCACATAGCCTAGCCTAGTGCGTGCTATGAAATATAAATTCCAAAACTGTGTGTACCACATAGCTCCCAAAATGTCTTCCCACTGTAAACTAAGCCTAAGGAGAGTGTCTGTGAGATCAAAGTCATCTTGGTGTTGGTGACAGTGTCCTTACATGCCACAGGAGGTTGGTGGCTCATTGGTAGCCTAGCGGTTAGAGCGTTGGGCCAGTAACTGAAAGTCACTAGTTCACATACCCATGCCGACAAGGGGAAAAATATGCCGATGTGCCCTTGAGCAAGGCACTGATCCCTAATTTGCTCCAAGGGCGTCGTATTACTATGACAGACCCTGTAAAACAACACATTTCACCGGACCTATCTGGTGTATGTGACAATAAAACATGTTTATTTGTTATGGAATGGTATCTAACTCATCAATCACAGGGTTTCCATGTGTTTGATTTCACTCCATTCCAGCCATTATTATGGTCTGTCCTCCCCCCAGCAGCCTCCTGTGTTAGATACATACCTATTCTTTCGTTCAATGCCATTCCAACAGTGCAGGGAATGATATGTACGATCCAGAGGAAAGCTGTCCATTTTAACAAGCAACTCATGTCTTCTCTGATGCAAGAGAAAAAACTTCTTCAAAACCTAAAATAAAACACAAGTTAGTTATTCAAATAGTACGCCTACATCTTACAGTAACATATGAATGAATTCCATACATTTGTTTTGAAATGAATTAAATTAATCAAATATGTGAAGTATTAGTAATCTATTACACAGAAAACTGTCAAATGAGATGCGCCTTGTCTACCCCATAACGAAAAGTGTGTACTGTAAATGTAATGTGTGTCGTATCACAGTTGAAAATAACCAATGCTCCGCTGCAGACCTCAACTGAAGGCGTGAGAGCAAGGTGCGACAGGTCCACTGCAAGAGTTGCTGCGTTATTATGGCGCAATCATATCACCAGGAAAATAGGCTAAACAGAAGAGTCACACTTTGTAGGCTATACCAAACTGAAACAAATAGAATGGGGTCGGCTATGTAGAACTAGTCTAAATTATGAATTTGAACCTGAACATAACTGTCCCGGGTCAGTATGACACAGATCACGTTCATAGTGAGATGAGATCACGCGCATGATGCCAACTGACAAAATACAACTTCGATGGAGAGATGCCAAATTCCTCAAACGTGCCAATCTCACAATTCAAACCAGTCATAATGTCTGTCGGACATTGAAAAGCGCCACAGCTATAACTCAGATTGTTTGGAACTAGCGGACGAGACATTCCATGATAGTCTATTCCATTTATGCGGTATTCATATTTTCACATTTTCAAGGCTCCTCAATCATTAAATATACTTACCCAATTACGCGTAATTATGCATTCCGTTCACTGCAGCCTAATACGGTTATTGCGAGCATATGGAAAAACTGCATGCTACACAAGTGTTACACACAGTATAGCCTATTTACACGAACGTAACGGAATGTTCATAAATCATTTCGAGTGACTGAAGCCGTCCCGTAAAGCCAGACAAGTTCCAGAACATGAACTAAAGCTGTGCGCAAAACCACTAAAGTGCCAAACTACGACAAGGCTAGACACACTAACCAAGGACCCCTACTTATAAGTTCGTATCAATACATGGCATTACAGAGGATGATTTCAAGCAGCCATTATTATTCAACCTGTAAATCATGAATATCAAACCAAACCGGTCTACTTACAATTGGTGAGAAAGTTTACTCCAGCATAAAAACGCATTAATCCATGAACGTTTATGAACGCATGTTTGGAAAAATAGTCGGTTGCTATTCCAAAGTAGACTTGTAAAGACATAAAAGTGAGAATGGGATCTCTTACTAGATCCTCGTGTCCTTATTAGTCGCACCGACTGACTGACCCTCCCACTCTCTCATTAGGCTACTGGAATGCATGGAGGACCCCAAGTCCGCCACCGGTGGAGGCATTACAATGGAAACGCTCCACAATTTGGATGAGAAAATAATATTTATGAATGAGAAAATAATTTATTTAGTTACGAGATTATTGTTGTTTGACTGAGAACATCACATACAGTAGCACATCATTACTGTGAAAATAAACTGGTGCTCAAATTATGTAATGAGTAATTCAATTATTTTCATTATTTTTTCTGTTTTCTTCCATCCACACTGTGTTAAATTAGAATTTGGAGCCAAACATTTCCTCTGCCAACAATAATGTTCATAATGTATTGATTAAATATTGATTTATTGATCGAGAACATGAACTGGTGATGAAATACAGTACTCTGCTAGCTATAACCTCCAACTCAATGTTGCCTGATAGTCAATATTATGGGTTTTCTTGGTGAGTTTGATCACCACCTTGAATTGTACCTAGGCTTTGCTAGATAGTTCCATAGGAGTTGGGGTCTATTTTAGTCTCAGACTCAAATGCCACAACAGAATGTTTTGCAATCTCCTTGAGGATGGTGCTGAAGGGCTCATGTAGAGTTTTACACCAAGTTAGAATGAACCCTATGGTGCTGAAGGGCTCATGTAGAGTTTTACACCAAGTTAGAATGAACCCTATGGTGCTGAAGGGCTCATGTAAAGTTTTACACCAAGTTAGAATGAACTCTATGGTGCTGAAGGGCTCATGTAGAGTTTTACACCAAGTTAGAATGAACTCTATGGTGCTGAAGGGCTCATGTAAAGTTTTACACCAAGTTAGAATGAACTCTATGGTGCTGAAGGGCTCATGTAAAGTTTTACACCAAGTTAGAATGAACTCTATGGTGCTGAAGGGCTCATGTAAAGTTTTACACCAAGTTAGAATGAACTCTATGGTGCTGAAGGGCTCATGTAGAGTTTTACACCAAGTTAGAATGAACTCTATGGTGCTGAAGGGCTCATGTAGAGTTTTACACCAAGTTAGAATGAACTCTATGGTGCTGAAGGGCTCATGTAAAGTTTTACACCAAGTTAGAATGAACTCTATGGTGCTGAAGGGCTCATGTAGAGTTTTACACCAAGTTAGAATGAACTCTATGGTGCTGAAGGGCTCATGTAATGTTTTACACCAAGTTAGAATGAACTCTATGGTGCTGAAGGGCTCATGTAGAGTTTTACACCAAGTTAGAATGAACCCTATGGTGCTGAAGGGCTCATGTAGAGTTTTACACCAAGTTAGAATGAACCCTATGGTGCTGAAGGGCTCATGTAGAGTTTTACACCAAGTTAGAATGAACCCTATGGTGCTGACGGGCTCATGTAGAGTTTTATACTAAGTTAGAATGAACCCTATGGTGCTGAAGGGCTCATGTAGAGTTTTACACCAAGTTAGAATGAACCCTATGGTGCTGAAGGGCTCATGTAGAGTTTTACACCAAGTTAGAATGAACTCTATGGTGCTTGAAATGTTTATCCAAAATCTTTTCACAAGGAACATAAATAATAGTTATTTAAGATATATCTTTAATATACACTGAACAAAAATATAAACGCAACATACAACAATACCAACGATTTTACTGAGTCACAGTTCATATAAGGAATCATTCAATTGAAAAAATGTATTAGAGCCTAATCTATGGATTTCACATAACTGGGCAGAGGCGCAGTCATGGGTGGGCCTGGGAGGGCACAGGCCCACCCACTGGGGAGCCAGGTTCACCCACTGGGGAGCCAGGTTCACCAACTGAGGAGCCAGGTTCACCCACTGGGGAGCCAGGCCCAGCCAATCAGAATGAGTTTTTCCCCACAAAAAGCCTTTATTACAGACAGAAATACTCCTCAGTTTCATTCTCTAAAACGACGTTGGAGGCGGCCCATGGTAGAGAAATTAGCATTCACTTATCTGGCAACAGCTCTGGTGGACATTCCTGAAGTCAGCACGCCAATTGCACACTCCCTCAAAACTTGAGATGTCTGTGGCATTGTGTTGTGTGACAAAATTGTATATTTTAGAGTAGCCGTTTGTCTCCAGCACAAGGTGCACCTGTGTAATGATTATGCTGTTTAATCTGCTTCTTGATATGCCACACATGTCAGTTGGATAGATTATCTTGGAAAAAGAGAAATGCTCACTAGCCAGAATGTAAACAAATGTGTGCACAAAATTTGAGAGAAATACGCTTTTTTTTGCGTATGGAACATTTCTGGGATCTTTTATTTCAGCTCATGAAACATGTGAACAACACTTCACATGTTGTGTTTATATTTTTGTTCAGTGTAGTTTGAAAATAATAAGTAGGCCTATCTTTATTCTGAGATATTGTCAGCCTAATAGAACCAAGCCCAAGGTGAAGTGGAGTTGAAGTGGAGGGCCAGCAGCATCACAGCCTAATAGAACCAAGCCCAAGGTGAAGTGGAGTTGAAGTGGAGGGCCAGCAGCATCACAGTGATAATGGACATCTAGCCTTGTTTGTAACTTCATGGTTTATTCACAACTGATCTAAGAATGAAGAAAAGCCTGTGATACCTTTTCATCTGCAGGCACACCATTGACCCCATACAACTTCAACACATTCTGTAAAAGACATAACGAGTGAGTACAGAGATTATGCTAATTGCGTGATAAATATATGATGGAAAAACGACATGGAATACCTGAAAACTGCATTGTTAAATCTAAACTAGTATTTTATTCCTTCTCTCCAGTCTCCACCGTAGCTATTGGTAAAGAAGAGATGAAATATTCAAAGAGATATTCATATACACTATATATACAAAAGTATGTGGACACGCCATCAAATTAGTGGATTTGGCTATTTCAGCCACACCCGTTGCTGACAGATGTATTAAATGGAGAACATAGCCATGCAATCTCCATAGACAAACATTGGCAGCAGAATGGCCTTACTGAAGAGCTCAGTGACTTTCAACGTGGCACTGTCATAGGATGCCACTTTTCCAAAAAGTCAGTTCTTAAAATTTGCCCCAGTCAACTCTAAGTGCTGTTATTGTGAAGTGGAAACGTCTAGGAGCAATAACGGCTCAGCCGCGAAGTGGTAGGCCACACAAGCTCACGGAACAGGACCGCCAAGTGCTGAAATTCGTAATGCATAAAAATCGTCCATTCTCGGTTGCAACACTCATGAAATGGGTTTCCATGGCTCTTCACCATCTGGCAGTCCGACAGACAAATCTGGGTTTGGCAGATGCCAGGAGAACGCTACCTGCCCAATGCATAGTGCCAACTGTAAGGTTTGGTGGAGGAGGAATAATGGTCTGGGGCTGTTTTTCATGGTTCGGGCTAGGCCCCTTAGTTCCAGTGAAGTGAAATCTTAACGGTACAGCATACAATGACATTCTAGACAATTCTGTGTTTCTAACTTTGTGGCAACAGTTTGGTAAAGTCCCTTTCCTGTTTCAACATGACAATGCCCCTGTGCAGAAAGCGAGGTCCATACAGAAAGGGTTTATTGAGATCGGTGTGGAAGAACTTGACTGGCCTGCACAGAGCCCTGACCTCAACCCTATCGAACACATTTGAGATTAATTGGAATGCCGACTGCGAGCCAGGCATAATCACCCAACATCAGTGCCTGACCTCACTAATGCTCTTGTGGCTGAATGGAAGCAAGTCCCCGCAGCAATGTTCCAACATCTAGTGGAAAGTCTTCCCAGAGAGTGGAGGCTGTAATAGCAGTAAAAAGGGGGGGGGGGGGGGGGGGGGGCAACTCCATATCAATGCCCGTGATGTTGGAATGAGATGTTCGACAAGCAGGTGTCCACATACTTTTGGTCATGTAGTATGTACGTTTAAACAGTAATAAGAGTCAGAGTAAAAATAGTTTCACGAACTTCGGCAACAGATAAAGAACTCCACCTCCACACAAATAAGTCATGCCATTGAAGTAAACACTAGTTACCTCCCTTACCTTCCTTGGTACCTCCCTTCATACCAGCAGCCATTTATGAGGTATTTTATGGTGTTCTATTCTGTTCTATTCGGTTCTATTACATTCTATTGTGTTCTATTCTGCACCTGTACATAGCCAATCTGTAAACAGACCATTCAACTACCTCATCCCCATTCTGTATTTATTTATTTATCTTGCTCCTTTGCACCCCAGTATCTCTACTTTCACATTCATCTTCTGCACATCTACCATTCCGGTGTTTAATTGCTATATTGTAATTACTTCACCACCATGGCCTATTTATTCCCTTAACTCCCTTATCCTACGTCATTTCTACTCACTGCATATATACTTTTAGTTTTCCTTTTTCTCTACTGTAATATTGACTGTATGTTAGTTTATTCCATGTGTAACTCTGTGTTGTTGTATGTGTTGCACTGCTATGCTTTATCTTGGCCAGGTTGCAGTTGCAAATGAGAACTTGTTCTCAACTAGCCTACCTGGTTAAATAAAGGTGTTGTCAACTAGCCTACCTGGTTAAATAAAGGTGAAATAAATAAATAAATACAAATTATGTTCTACTCTGTTCTGTTCTATGCTATTCTGTTCAAGCTGATTTGTTAATTCCTTACTTTCAGTAAGAAGTTTCTGTGTGTGTGTGTTGGGTTATTGCTGCTTCATGTTGAATTAGACAAACACTAATCCATTTTATCTGTGGACTCTGATGCCTGACATGTCTTTAAAACAATCAGTATGTGTGGATCTGGGACAGGACATCATCCAATCAGTAGGCAGGGATCTGGGACATCATCCAATCAGTAGGCATGGATCTGGAACATCATCCAATCAGTAGGCATGGATCTGGGACAGGACATCATCCAATCAGTCGGCATGGATCTGGGACATCATCCAATCAGTAGGCATGGATATGGGACATCATCCAATCAGTCGGCATGGATCTGGGACATCATCCAATCAGTAGGCATGGACATGGGACATTATCCAATCAGTCGGCATGGATCTGGGACATCATCCAATCAGTAGGCATGGATCTGGGACATCATCCAATCAGTAGGCATGGATCTGGGACATCATCCAATCAGTAGGCATGGATATGGGACATCGTCCAATCAGTAGGCATGGATCTGGGACATCATCCAATCAGTAGGCATGGACATGGGACATGTGTATGATTAGCTTTATACTTCAAAGAGGCCTGAAAATAGGTGTTTTCTAAGCAAACACATTAGCATGGCTGCATTGTGTGGTGGTCCACCTGCCTTTATGCATTGCTGTACCGTACACTGTGCCTATATGAGCTCTCATTGTGCCTTTCACGTTATTATTGCCTTGAGGCTGATGTTCAACACCTGCCTCTTAACTGGACATGAAATGCATAGGAACATCTTTATCTATGGATGATGTATTATTAAATCTGCTTGTATACCCAGTAAAATGTTTAGTCACTCACATGGAAGCTCAACCCGTATTGCCCTGGGCCCTGCATGTGACAAAGCAAATGGTTTTAGTGATAAAATGATTTGGTAAAAAGCATACTTTGTCTCAGAAATGCAAACGCAGACATGAGTTCTGTTGAGGTCACCGCTGCCTGCCATGGTGCATAGAGAAACAGGTAATGGCCTAACCTCAAAAATCCTAAACAAGATCAACTCATTTTACTGTTGGGGGAGAGTGCCCATACAGACATGTATTGAATAAAAGCTCAATACATAGAAACAAAGACAAAGTAAAGAAGAAACCCGATGCCAGAAATGTTTTGTTAGCTGAGAGTCCACTGGCTGTGTCTGTTGTCTGTTTCGATGCAGCCAACTTCAAATGAAGAATAATCAATGCAGTAGAACATGACATTAAACTCAATGTGTGTGTGTGTGACAGGTTTCTGCAGGTTTCTGCATTACAGTGGTTAATCAATTCCTTATTCCTGAACCTAACCTCTCATTTGGAACAATGGTCCTTACTTGAGGAGAATCCTGATAGGTTGATGTTCGTCCTCCAGGAGTCACAAGGAACAACCAGGGTTGACATTGTCCTGTCAGGGCTGAGGGACGTCCTAAAATGTACACAGGAAGGGATATTTATAACTTTATGATTACCTCCATTTTAAAGGGATTGTTCATTCAAATCACAAATGACATGTTTGTTTCCTTACCTTATATCAGTCTAATGTTCTAGTCCAGGACAGAGGGCAATCCACTCTTTGGGTTTCATTAACTTTTCTGAAATGGACACCTGTTAAGAATAAAATCGTGACGTATCATGGTGAACAATTTAAATCTAATGAAAAACATGAGCTGGCGCACACCCAGAAATTTTATGTAGAGGTGCTGACTAACAGTGAATAAACTAGAAAAATCTACAGTGCCTCGCGAAAGTATTCACCCTCCTTGGCATTTTTCATATTTTGTTGCCTTACAACCTGGAATTAAAATAGATTTTGGGGGGTTTGTACCATTTGATTTACACAACATGCCTACCACTTTGATGAATATTTTTTATTGTGAAACAAACAAGAAATGAAACAAAAAAACAGAAAACTTGAGTGGGCATCTAGCCACTGGGATTTTGGGCCATTCTTCAAGGCAAACTGCTCCAGCTCCTTCAAGCTGGATGGGTTATTGCTGGTGTACAGCAATCTTTAAGTCATACCACAGATCCTCAATTGGATTGAGGTCTGGGCTTTGACTAGGCCATTCCAAGACATTTAATGTTTCCCCTTAAACCACTCAAGTGTTGCTTTAGCAGTATGCTTAGGGTCATTGTCCTGCTGGAAGGTGAACCTCCGTCCCAGTCTCAAATCTCTGGAAGACAAACGGGTTTCTCTCAAGAATTTCCCTGGATTTAGCGCCCTCCATCATTCCTTCAATTGTGAAATGTTTCCCAGGCCCTGCTGATTAAAAACATCCCCACAGCATGATGCTGCCACCACCATGCTTCACATTGGGGATTGTGTTCTCGGGATGACGAGAGGTGTTGGGTTTGTACCAGACATAGATTTTCCTTGATGGCCAAAAAGCTTAGTTTTAGTCTCATCTGACCAGAGGACCTTCTTCCATATGTTTGGGGAGTCGACCACATGCCTTTTGGTGAACACCAAATGTGTTTGCAAATGTTTTTCTTTAAGCAATGGCGTTTTAATGGCCATTCTTCCATAAAGCCCAGCTCTGTGGAGTGTACGGCTTAAAGTGGTCTTATGGACAGATACTCCAATCTCCGCTGTGGAGCTTTGCAGCTCCTTCAGGGTCTTTGGTCTCTTTGTTGCCTCTCTGGTTAATGCCCTCCTTGCCTGGTCCATGAGTTTTGGTGGGTGGCCCTCTCTTGGCAGGTTTGTTGTGGTGCCATATTCTTTCAATTTTTTAATAATGGATTTAACGGTGCTCCGTGGGATGTTAAAAGTTTCTGATATTTTTTTTTTAACCCAACCCTGATCTGTACTTCTCCACAACTTTGTCCCTGACCTGTTTGGCACGCTCCTTGGTCTTCATGGTGTCACTTGCTTGGTGGTGCCTCTTACTTAGTGGTGTTGCAGACTCAGAACAGGTGTATATATACTGAGATCATGTGACAGATCATGTGCCACTTAGATTGCACACAGGTGGACTTTATTTATCTAATTATGTGACTTCTGAAGGTAATTGGTTGCACCAGATCTTATTTAATTGGTTGCACCAGATCCTAGCATAGGGGGTGAATACATATGCACACACCACTTTTCCATTTGTAATATTTTAGAATTTTTTTAAACAAGCCATTTTTTTTCATTTCACTTCACCAATTTGGACTATTTTGTGTATGTCCATTGCATGAAATCCAAATAAAAATAAATTTAAATTACAGGTTGTAATGCAACAAAATAGGATAAACGCCAAGCGGGGTGAATACTTTTGCAAGGCACTGTAATGGGTAAATCACCAACGTTTCGGCGTCACTGTGCCTTCTTCAGGGTGACAATTTACATCTAACACAGAAAATGTCTGTGGGAAAATGTCTGTCTGTCACTTACAGCTTTGAATCAAATCAGTGCTCTAACGTTGTAACCTCATCTAGCATTTGACCCCTAGTGTAGCTAGCAACCGACACTCATTTAGTTTAATGTGTCAGAAGTCATTATCAGATCGTGTATCTCTCCATCATGATCATTTTCCCACGTAGCATTGGGGGTGGCTGATCTCTATAGAAACTGTTGGAACGATGTTCAAGATGGCTTTCAGTTAGGTAAGATGATACAAAGAGCAAAGCACTGCGTGACTGACATTAAAAACAAAATGTGTCTCTGTGCTGTTCATCTGTCTTCCCAAGAACTAATGGTACGTAAGCCTTGTCTGAGCCGGAATGGACCGCAGGGCAGGAGCCTGTCTCCTGTTTCTGTAGCATTAGGCAGCTTGGACAAGACACTAATAATAACACAGGTGAAAAACCCTGTCAATAAACCGATTCGACTGCTAAAAGATTGGAAGTAATTTAGGCAGAGCGTGTTGTGAATCACTGATTGTATGACTCACTCTTAACTCTCATTGAACCTGATTCTGAATTAAAAGGTCTCCAAAAGGGTTCATATTTAATTTGACAGTTAGCAGTTACATTCACCTCAATGAACTGTACATGTTTTGTCTGGGTTAGAAATCCTATGACAATAAACAACCTCTTATTTTCCTGGAACTTTCCAGCTGGGATGCAGCTATGCAGCAGAGTCCAACTTCAACAAGCTCATCAAATATGAAATGTAGGAAGAAAAGTGGGCTGTGCATTATTCAAGAGGGCCACCACATGCCGTCTCCAATTTCACTTCTATTTCACTTGTCCTCTCCATTTTCACTGCTTGTTTACCAATTCCATTCAGGTCTATACTCTTAGAAAAGAGGGTTCCAAAATGGCTATTTGGCTGTCTCCATAGGAGAACCCTTTTTGGTTCCAGGTAGAACCCTTTTGGGTCCCATGTAGAACCCTATGTGAAAAGTGTTTTACATTAAATCGAGAAGGGAACCAAAAAGGATTCTTCAAAGGTCTCTCCTATGGGGAGAAACGAATGACCATTTTAGGTTCTAGATAGCCGACACTCTCAGGAAGAAAGGTGCTGAAACATAAACGGTATAGTAAAGTCAAATGTAATTGGATAATTGTATTCCTTTTCAGTAAAATAAATAAACAGGTACCACAGCTGTTCTGTAACCCAGCAGTGAAGGGCTCCGTCTCAATCATCTCTCCTTCCTCACAAGTGTGCACATGTTCACTACTTCCCAACAAATCTAAAAGCATTGGATTAGCGGAGACATGGGTGAGCATGAGTTTCCACCATATTTCATATACCACCAGTCATTTCCTTTCAAGCCAGCGAAGGGTAGATAACAAGTGCAGCTTTAGGAGTAAGAAGAGATAATTGGGACTTTGCCATGCAACTGTTACTTTAAATGTCCACCTGCTTCTTTCACAGACTGCAAAGTTGAAAAAGTAACTGACGAACATCAATAATGTTGTACATCTCCATTGACATGCAGCAGACATCCCCATTCAGTCACTCTCATCCTTTTTAATGACTTTTCTCTGTTTCTCCGTACGTGCCGAGTCTAGGCTTACAATAAGAATAAAAACGAATGCAATTTGATTTAATGAGCATAATTACTTATGTGAAAGGTGTAAGTTAATAGAATTTCTCGAGGAGATAATGTAAAAGAGGAGAGCTGACATTTTAGTGTCCTCTTAGCAGCATGGAGGATATGACCGGAATGATTAACTGTAATTTAGCAGGAGTGATCTCAGACTTTTATCAATCTGAATTATCACGCAACTGAAGGCAAAATACAACTTCTCTGATAGAAAATGCCTGTGTGGCATCGATATTACTCAAACATTTATTCTGGTGTCCAAAAAAGGGAGTGCAAATAGTATAATTTTAGTTATAAAGTCAGTCTCGTTAAAAACTGAGTTGTGTAAGTGAGTTCGTCATGACTTGAGGGTTGGGTTTTTGATTTCGACAATGCTCACTTGATTACTAGCATAGGATACACAGTTGCGATCTATCCAGTCTTACGCAGAACACACAGACAGTGAGATAAACCCACCCAACACAGCAGCGGAACAGTTTTTTACATAAGACAACATACCACACATTGTTTAACTTGAGAAATAGTGCACCAAACACCTTAGCTACTGTACATATACAACTACAACCTCCTCAGCAAAAACTTCAAAAGTAATTACAGATTTCTTGTGTTATCTTAAATTCATTCTGACTACTTTGAGGAAGTGACACTGGCTTTGTTCCTATGGTGTCTCATGGGGGACACACATCAATAACTGCCACATCAAACCACAACCCCAAAGACTGAAATCAAATGTTTCTTAATGAGCAAGAGAGAAACATGCGGAGTCGGTACATTCAATCCAATGATGTTTCCTGTATAATCCCTGAATTGCTGATGCTATATATTAGCCAATGAGAGGCTTTGAAACCACCAGCCATATTAGAACTCGATAAGCAGTCCTCTATAAGAATTAATGGAATTCTACAGTATTTCAATTAAATGTCTCAAGAACAAAATGACATGTATTTAAGTATTGTTTTGTTGTAGTGGGGACATTTAAAAAAAAAAATGTTTAGCTCCCATAATGTAATTCAAACGCATGCATTAAAGCTTCTGTAATAGAATAAACGTGTCAAAAACATATGTAGACATTAATAAATGCATTTTTATAGATTCCAAAATATTTTTTTTAGATGGTGGCAGAGTGCCAAGATGGAGGCACGGTGGCTTCAAATAGGCCATGGGATTCTCTAGAAACAGGCACTTCGATACTGCTACGACCGGAAGTTACTTTGCGTAGCAGATTAGGAAAACATTTTCCCTGACTCTAACCCTTTTCCTAACCTTAACCTAATTCTCCTTGCCTGCTACAAAAAAAACACTTCTGGTCATAGCTGTATGGAAGTCGCATGTTTTTAAAGGGATACTACAACATTTTTCAACGTCATATTCATCTCCAGCACCACCCCAACATCAACATATGTTAAAATGGCATGTTTCTAGGATTTGTAGTAAACAAGATAGAGGAAGATAAGTGTTTCCAATGACATCATCGGTGTGCATCATGTAATTTTGACCAGTTGTGAGAAGGCATGGCCTACTAATTGCCTACTAATTGTTTGATGATGTCATTGGAAACATATCTTTATTAGTACAAACAATAGAAACGCGCCATTTTCACATATGTTGATGTTGAAGTGGTGCTGGAGATGACGAATATGACATCATAAGGGCCTTAGTCCATAAATGTAGATAGACATCGCCTCATTGTATCTGTCCCATTATGGCGTCTGTGAGAGCATGGGCAGCGCCATTGAGGCCCCTCCATTTTGAAGTATTCAATTTTCTTCTTCTAGTACCTCTGAGTTTGCAAACAAACTGAAAGGGTGCACACTGTCACCTAGAGTGTGTTGTTTGAACAGTTATAAAGCTAAGGTTAGTGATTCCCTGCCATCTACAGATTCACTGCCATCTACAGATTCACTGCCATCTACAGATTCCCTGCCATCTACAGATTCACTGCCATCTACAGATTCACTGCCATCTACAGATTCACTGCCATCTACAGATTCCCTGCCATCTACAGATTCACTGCCATCTACAGATTCACTGCCATCTACAGATTCCCTGCCATCTACAGATTCACTGCCATCTACAGATTCACTGCCATCTACAGATTCCCTGCCAATCTACAGATTCACTGCCATCTACAGATTCACTGCCATCTACAGATTCACTGCCATCTACAGATTCACTGCCATCTACAGATTCCCTGCCATCTACAGATTCACTGCCATCTACAGATTCCCTGCCATCTACAGATTCACTGCCATCTACAGATTCACTGGCATCTACAGATTCACTGCCATCTACAGATTCACTGCCATCTACAGATTCACTGCCATCTACAGATTCCCTGCCATCTACAGATTCACTGCCATCTACAGATTCACTGCCATCTACAGATTCACTGCCATCAACAGATTCACTGCCATCAACAGATTCACTGCCATCAACAGATTCACTGCCATCTACAGATTCACTGCCATCAACAGATTCACTGCCATCTACAGATTCACTGCCATCTACAGATTCACTGCCATCTACAGATTCACTGCCATCTACATATTCACTGCCATCGACAGATTCACTGCCATCTACAGATTCACTGCCATCAACAGATTAATTGCCATCTACAGATTCACTGCCATCTACTGATTCACTGCCATCTACAGATTCACTGCCATCTACAGATTCACTGCCATCCTCAATGGCGCTGCCCATACTACAACAGGCTTTTGAGTCCTATATCAATCTCTGTGGTCTGGGCCTACTGCTTGCCTCCATTTCTTCCCAAACAAATTGACTAATTGTTTGTTACAAAGTACAAACCTGTACAGTATATATTTTGTTATCCCTAGTCCTAATTGTAAACGACCTAAACTGTTGTTATGGAAGATTTGACACTGTCGATTTTGAAGACGAATGTAAACAAATATGTGAGAGCATCCCCAAATCCTCTCCTGTCCAGATAACAGAGAACGAGGTGGCCTCATGCTTGTCAAATTTTTAGCCACACAAAGCACCAGGCCCAGAGGGACTACAAGGCAAAGTACTGAAGTTCTGCTCCGACCAGCTCAAGGGAGTCTTCACATGACTGTTCACCTCCTGCTGAGCACCTATACATTGCCAAACTCCTGGAAGGTGTCGCCCATAAGAAGCAGTGTTGTAAAGAACTTAAGTAAAAAATACTTTAAAGTACTATTTAAGTAGTTTTTTGGGTATCTGAAATTTACTTTACTATTTACATCAGATTTGGACAGCTATTGTAAACAGACCAACAACCTTCAAGAATGGTGTTGGTCAAGTGCCCCCCACATCAATGTAGAAAAGACAAAGGATCTGATCACCAATTGAAACAACTTACCAGTGTCCCAATCATGCTCTCTGAACGACCAACTAGTGGAGGTGATTGAGTGTTTCAAATACCTAGGGACACAAATTGCTAACAACCTGCGTTTTACAGAGAATTCAGACTGTATATTTTTTTTAAAGCAAGCCAGTACCTGTTTTTAATTAGGAAAATGAAGGGGTTTGGGGTCAGCCAGGATGTTCTGGAGAGGGTGTACAGCAGCTTGGTGGAGAGCATCCTCAAGTTCAATATGACAGTCTGGTATGGTAATCTGAGCGTGAGGAGCAAAACCAAACTGACAAGAATAGTAAACACAGCCAGCAGAGTAATTGGTCGACCACAGGCACATTTGAGCAGTCTGTTCCACAGGACAAACAAAAAGAAGGCACTGGTTGTCGTTGGCGACTACTCCCACCCTTTACGCCCTCAGGTTGAGAAGCTTCAGAATGCCCATGGCCAAGAATAATGTGTTCAAACATGAATTTGTTCCTTGTGCTGTTGGACTACTAAATGCCAAGTAAATTGTATCTGTATATGTACTGATCTATCTAGTGCAGTTGGGACAGTGATCGGTTGTGAGTGAATGTATGTAATGTCCTCTGTGTTGTTAGTGTTTGCAACATGATGGACTGACTGGTTTAAATGTGTCTGATGTGAGAATGTCTGTGTATGTGATCCTTTTAATGGAAGGTGATTCCAAAGAAACATGTCCATCCTGGATGGACAATACATTTTCATTCAATTCTATTCTATGTGCATCTTATTACAACTATGTTATCCCTAGTCCTAATTCAAACATGTATATCTCATTAACTAAGTTATCCCTAGTCCTAATTCAAACATATATATCTCATTAACTAAGTTATCCCTAGTCCTAATTCAAACATATATATCTCATTAACTAAGTTATCCCTAGTCCTAATTCAAACATGTATATCTCATTAACTATGTTATCCCTAGTCCTAATTCAAACATGTATATCTCATTAACTATGTTATCCCTAGTCCTAATTCAAACATGTATATCTCATTAACTATGTTATCCCTAGTGCTAATTCAAACATGTATATATTATTAACTAAGTTTTCCCTAGTCCTAATTCAAACATGTATATCTCATTAACTATGTTATCCCTAGTCCTAATTCAAACATGTATATCTCATTAACTATGTTATCCCTAGTCCTAATTCAAACATGTATATCTCATTAACTATGTTATCCCTAGTCCTAATTCAAACATGTATATCTCATTAACTAAGTTATCGCTAGTCCTAATTCAAACATGTAAATCTCATTAACTATGTTATCCCTAGTCCTAATTCAAACATGTATATCTCATTAACTATGTTATCCCTAGTCCTAATTCAAACATGTATATCTCATTAACTAAGTTATCCCTAGTCCTAATTCAAACATGTATATCTCATTAACTAAGTTATCCCTAGTCCTAATTCAAACATGTATATCTCATTAACTAAGTTATCCCTAGTCCTAATTCAAACATGTATATCTCATTAACTAAGTTATCCCTAGTCCTAATTCAAACATGTATATATTATTAACTAAGTTATCCCTAGTCCTAATTCAAACATGTATATCTCATTAACTAAGTTATCCCTAGTCCTAATTCAAACATGTATATCTCATTAACTAAGTTATCCATAGTCCTAATTCAAACATGTATATCTCATTAACTATGTTATCCCTAGTCCTAATTCAAACATGTATATATTATTAACTAAGTTATCCCTAGTCCTAATTCAAACATGTATATAGTATTAACTATGTTACTCCTAGTCCTAATTCAAACATGAATCATAATGTTTATGGCATCATAAGGAAGGAAAATGATGTGGATATATTGAAGCAACATCTCAAGACACCAGCCAGGAAGTTAAAGCTTGGTCGCAAATGGGTCTTCTAAATGGACAATGTTCCCAAACGTACTTCCAAAGTTGTGGCAAAATGTCTTAAGGACAAAGTCAAGGTATTGGAGTGACCATCACAAAGCCCTGACCTCAATCCCATAGAACATTTGTGGGCAGAACTGAAAAAGCATGTGCGAGCAAGGAGGCCAACAAACCTGATTCAGTTACACCAGCTCTGTCAGGAGGAAAGGGCCAAAATTCACCCAATTTATTGTGGGAAGCTAGTAGAAGGCTACCCGAAACGTTTGACCCAAGTTAAACAATTTAAAGGCAATGCTACCAAATACTAATTGAGTGTATGTAAACTTCTGACCCACTGGGCATGTGATGAAAGAAATAAAAGCTGAAATAAATCATTCTCTCTAGTATTATTCTGACATTTCACATTCTTAAAATAAAGTGGTGATCCTAACTGACCTAAAACAGGGAGTTTTTACTAGGATTAAATGCCAGGAATTGTGAAAAACTGAGTTTAAATGTTTTTGGCTAAGGTGTATGTAAACTTCCGACATCAACTGTATATCATTAACTATGTTATGCCCAGTCCTAATTCAAACATGTATATCTCATTAACTAAGTTATCCCTAGTCCTAATTCAAACATGTATATCTCATTAACTAAGTTATCCCTAGTCCTAATTCAAACATGTATATCTCATTAACTAAGTTATCCCTAGTCCTAATTCAAACATGTATATCTCATTAACTATGTTTTCCCTAGTCCTAATTCAAACATGTATATCTCATTAACTAAGTTATCCCTAGTCCTAATTCAAACATGTTTTCCCTAGTCCTAATTCAAACATGTATATCTCATTAACTAAGTTATCCCTAGTCCTAATTCAAACATGTATATCTCATTAACTAAGTTATCCCTAGTCCTAATTCAAACATGTATATCTCATTAACTAAGTTATCCCTAGTCCTAATTCAAACATTGTGTATTATAACATGTAAAACAACAGACGATAGAGTCTGTTAATCATGTAGCAACTTTAGAAATATTTTGCTATGTTTAAATGACAACCTTTTCTACTCGTGCACCGGTAAATTCATGGCTTTACCCACAGGTTTCACACCTTTTCTTATTTGCAGTCTAAATAAATACCACTTATTTTTGCACCTGATCTACTGGCTTGGGCTCCACACCAACTAAATATTTTTTATTTAACCTTTATTTATAGGCAAGTCAGTTAACACATTCTTATTTACAATGACGGCCTACACCGTCCAAACCCGGACGACGCTGGGCCAATTGTGCGCCGCCCTATGAGACTCCCAATCACGGCCGATTGTGATACAGCCCGGATTTGAAATAGGGTGTCTGTAGTGACCTCTCTAGCACTGAGATGCAGTGCCTTAGACCGCTGCACCACTTGGGAGCCCGAGGCTACTGGGTTCACTATCTTATCAGACTCTAAATGACCAGATCATTCATTACCAGAGTGGAAATTCAAATGTAGCTACACTGGAGCTTTGGACTAAACCAATTTAACACCCAATAGAAGTTTCTAATATTTAGTAATGGAATATCGGTGATTAAGAGGTCAGGATTTAAATGGGTGTCACTCAGCTAAAACTTGACAGATAAACTCTCTCGCCAAGACAGATACATTTCCTTGATCATTTTCAGTCCCAAATGAATGCTACGTTCCAGCCTAGAACGCAGGGACACCATGAAGGGCAAGACATCCTTCAATAACATGAACATTCTAATCTGAAATGACTGGAGGGTCTCATTAAATTACCATGGTTTACGTCCCAATTGGCAGTGCACTAGCCTGTACTTTTGCCCCACAGCCCTGGTCAAAGGTACTGCGTTTATTGGGAATAGGGTGACATTTGGGATGGGCACCACAAAACTGCAACACTCATTGCACTCATGCTTTGCAAAATAGATAAGTGTTGTTTTTTTGCCTGTCTGAGCTTGGGAGGAAACATCCAAAAGACTGATTCAACAACCTCATTTAAAGAAGGCCAACTCAACAGTAGGTCTACTCTACCACATGATCATTGTAGTGTATCTGATATCTATCTGTCTGATGTGGTCTGTCTCTCTGTTTGGTAACTTTGTATCCACTGCATCGCCCCTTCCGTGATGTCAATAGAAGCACATGGTCCGTGTTTGTTGCAGGAAGTGAAGATGGCGGACCAGTCGTTGCTATCTGAGTCTGCTCTCGGGTGGTCTATATTCGCCCTTGTATTTTTGGTAAGCACACTTAAGTCGCTGCAGAATCTCGAAATATTACCCTGTGTATGTACTGGATGACTTTCCTTTGGCCACAGTTCTCTTTGTCACGCTCAGTTCGCTACAGCTTTACGTAGCTAGCAATCTAGCTAGCTAACGTTAGCTAGTTTGACAGCTGTCATGGCTTAGTTAGCTAACGTTGTAGCTAACTCAGTTAGAGTTTAACTAACCTGCCTCTAATAGCCTCGCTAATACCCTATCAATAGCTCACTGTTGTAGCTAATTCATTTGTTTACAGTGTTATAGTGAATCATTGTGGTTGTCATGGTCGTATCTATCAGTTTTACCAAGCAATGCTAGCTAGTTTACAGTAGTTTGCATGACGTTAGCTAGTTGCTAACACATTGGATCAAGTTAAATGTCAAAGTTTAACTTGAAGTAGACTTCTCCTGCCTTATTTGTAAAGAAGAACTAACTACATGCTAACTACATAACTAACAACATGCATTATCAATTGTTAGTTAGCTAACTAGTTACCCTACACAATGTCACATGACTGCAGACAGCTACATTTACAGAGGCGCTGCTGAGCCTGCCTGCTTCAGTAATTTCCGTTTTCATATCAATCAGGAAGGCTTTGTACCTAGCTAGTGATTATAATAGCCAATATAGCTTAGATACATTTGTTTTTGCTTTCTTTTAGCTAACAAGCTGAAACACCAGATTGGTCTCTCAATTGCTCCCCCTCTCTATTTATTATGCAACGCAATCCTCTCAATGGGTCTTAGTTTAGATGCAAAGCTTGTGTCATTACCTGGCAAAACACGTAGGCGTGGGCTAGTGTTAATTGATCCGGTCTCTGGATGGCATCCCTTCAGGATTTGAGCAGCCAATGGGCTTTAGCAGTGTCCTCACAGTTTAAGACTAGGCACTGTGTGTGCCTGGAATACAACCTTGTGATTCTGGAGCTCCAGCACCATGTGTGTCCCAAATAACACCCTGTTCCCCATGTGTGTGTGTGTCCCAAATTACACTATGTTCCCTATGCGTGTGTCCCAAATTACACCAGGTTCCCTATGTGTCTGTGTGTCCCAAATAACACCCTGTTCTATATGTAGTGCATTATTTTTGACTAGGGCCCATCGTGCACTGCGTTTGACCAGACCCCAATGGGGAATAGGGTGCCATTTGGGATGCAAGCCTGTGACTGTGCTGCTCTTTCTAGCGAGTTGACAAGCCATCATCACACAACAACCCCATCTCTGTTGTCCCTTTTTAATTTTACATTGAAAAGGATTGGATGATCAAATCCCATCTATCAGTGGATGGGTCTTCATTGAAATGAAAAAGAGCTTTATTAGTGCAATCTGGCCTTAATGGCCATGTACTCTTAAAATCTCCACCCAGCACAGCCAGAAGAGGACTGGCCACACCTCAGAGCCTGGTTCCTCTCTATGTTTCTTCCTAGGTTCCTGCCTTTCTAGGGAGGTTTTCCTAGCCACCGTGCCTCTACATTTGCATTGCTTGCTGTTTGGGGTTTTAGGCTGGGTTTCTGTACAGCACTTTGTGACATCTGCTAATGTAAAACGGGATTTATAAATGGATTTGATTTAATAATGGCCTGCGTGAATAGGGTTGATGCGAGTGGCAATTAAAACAAGTTTTCAACAACACTTTTGCAAAGTAATTCATTTGTAGTGGTGAGATTTAATTCGTGAATATTGTAAATCGAAAACATCTGAGACTCACTGTTGGCTGCATTGGTGTCAGAAGTGGGATATCATAATGAGCCTACTTAGCTAAGAGTCATTACAATAACAATGAACTGTAAACACTCAGATGTTCTGACAGCTGACGCGGCCCAATAACTTTAGGATATTTTACGTGATAACTCTAACCATTGTTTTTCCATCCACAGGTGATCCTGTCCTTCTGTTGGGTCTACATCAGGAAGTACCAGAGCCGCCAAGAGAGTGAGGTCATCTCAACCATCACTGCAATATGCGCATTGGCCATTGCACTGATAACCTCTGCACTTCTTCCAGTGGATATATTCCTAGTGTCTTACATGAAGCACCCCAACGGTACTTACAAGGTACGTATTCAGCTGCTTCATAAGGCCTGAGACTTAGGCCTATATCATTTAAGACCATTTGAGTTCAATGATATAGCAGCTTATAATAGTAGCTCATGTTGTTGTCCATTTGAAACATAACAAGCCATTAGACCTACTCCTGGGCTAAAAAGCATGCTTGATGGATAATCTTTAGTCTGGGAAACCAGTCCATAGTTTTCAACTCAATGTCAGAGACCAAGGAATATGTCTGCAAAGAGGTGATATTTGACGATTTACGCTAGTCAAATATCCTTGATGATTCAAGCATGACATGCTTGTGAACGATACTAGCCTGGGAGACGGTCTGTTTCTGCTCTCCTGACAACTCCTAATGGAACTGTCATGCCAAACATGTTTAGCTTGACAATGGAGTCGGCAAAAGCATGAACAGATCAGGGGTCTACTCTACCTTAAAGATGATGGTAATGATTGTAATAACTGACTACCAGGGGTCTACTCTACCTTAAAGATGATGGTAATGACTGTAATAACTGACTACCAGGGGTCTACTCTACCTTAAAGATGATGGTAATGACTGTAATAACTGACTACCAGGGGTCTACTCTACCTTAAATAGATAATGTTAATAACTGACAGTACCAGTGGTCTACTCTACCTCAAAGAGATAATGGTAATGACTGTAATAACTGACTACCAGGGGTCTACTCTACCTTAAATAGATTATGTTAATAACTGACAGTACCAGTGGTCTACTCTACCTTAAATAGATTATGTTAATAACTGACTAGCAGTGGTCTACTCTACCTTAAATAGATTATGTTAATAACTGAGAGTACCAGTGGTCTACTCTACCTTAAATAGATTATGTTAATAACTGACTAGCAGTGGTCTACTCTACCTTAAATAGATTATGTTAATAACTGACTAGCAGTGGTCTACTCTACCTTAAATAGATTATGTTAATAACTGACTAGCAGTGGTCTACTCTACCTTAAATAGATGATGTTAATAACTGACTAGCAGTGGTCTACTCTACCTTAAATAGGTTATGTTAATAACTGACAGTACCAGTGGTCTACTCTACCTTAAATAGATTATGTTAATAACTGACAGTACCAGTGGTCTACTCTACCTTAAATAGATTATGTTAATAACTGACTAGCAGTGGTCTACTCTACCTTAAATAGATTATGTTAATAACTGACAGTACCAGTGGTCTACTCTACCTTAAATATATTATGTTAATAACTGACTAGCAGTGGTCTACTCTACCTTAAATAGATTATGTTAATAACTGACAGTACCAGTGGTCTACTCTACCTTAAATAGGTTATGTTAATAACTGAGAGTACCAGTGGTCTACTCTACCTTAAATAGATTATGTTAATAACTGACTAGCAGTGGTCTACTCTACCTTAAATAGATTATGTTAATAACTGACAGTACCAGTGGTCTACTCTACCTTAAATAGATTATGTTAATGACTGACTAGCAGTGGTCTACTCTACCTTAAATAGATTATGTTAATAACTGAGAGTACCAGTGGTCTACTCTACCTTAAATAGATGATGTTAATAACTGACTAGCAGTGGTCTACTCTACCTTA
The DNA here is from genome assembly GCF_013265735.2 of Oncorhynchus mykiss. Taxonomy (NCBI): domain Eukaryota; kingdom Metazoa; phylum Chordata; class Actinopteri; order Salmoniformes; family Salmonidae; genus Oncorhynchus; species Oncorhynchus mykiss. The sequence continues at coordinate 85,645,383 of NC_048565.1, forward strand.
AATAGGTTATGTTAATAACTGACAGTACCAGTGGTCTACTCTACCTTAAATAGATTATGTTAATAACTGACTAGCAGTGGTCTACTCTACCTTAAATAGATGATGTTAATAACTGACTAGCAGTGGTCTACTCTACCTTAAATAGGTTATGTTAATAACTGACAGTACCAGTGGTCTACTCTACCTTAAATAGATTATGTTAATAACTGACAGTACCAGTGGTCTACTCTACCTTAAATAGATTATGTTAATAACTGACTAGCAGTGGTCTACTCTACCTTAAATAGATTATGTTAATAACTGACAGTACCAGTGGTCTACTCTACCTTAAATATATTATGTTAATAACTGACTAGCAGTGGTCTACTCTACCTTAAATAGATTATGTTAATAACTGACTAGCAGTGGTCTACTCTACCTTAAATAGATTATGTTAATAACTGACAGTACCAGTGGTCTACTCTACCTTAAATAGGTTATGTTAATAACTGAGAGTACCAGTGGTCTACTCTACCTTAAATAGATGATGTTAATAACTGACTAGCAGTGGTCTACTCTACCTTAAATAGATTATGTTAATAACTGACTAGCAGTGGTCTACTCTACCTTAAATAGATGATGTTAATAACTGACAGTACCAGTGGTCTACTCTACCTTAAATAGATTATGTTAATAACTGACTAGCAGTGGTCTACTCTACCTTAAATAGATTATGTTAATAACTGACTAGCAGTGGTCTACTCTACCTTAAATAGATGATGTTAATAACTGACAGTACCAGTGGTCTACTCTACCTTAAATAGATGATGTTAATAACTGACTAGCAGTGGTCTACTCTACCTCAAAGAGATAATGGTAATGACTCTAATAACTGACTAGCAGTGGTCTAAAAAGAAAAAACAAGCCATGAGGTCGAAGCAATTGTCCGTAGACCTCAGAGACAGGATTATGTCGAGGCATAGGTCTGGGGAAGGATACCAAAACATGTCTACAGCATTGAAGGTCCACAAGAACAAAGTGGCCTCCATCATTCTTAAATGGAAGAAGTTTGGAACCACCAAGAATCTTCCTAGAGCTGGCCGCCCGGCCAAATTGAGCAATCGGGGGAGAAGGGCCTTGGTCAGGGAGGTGACCAAGAAAACCCGATAGTCACTCTGACAGAGCTCCAGAGTTCCTCTGTGGAGATAGTTGTCCTTCTGGAAGGTTCTCCCATCTCTGCATCACTCCACCATAAAGGCCTTTATGGTAGTAAAAGACAGCCCCTTTGGAGTTTGCCAAATTACTCTCAGACCATGAGAAAGAAGATTCTCTGGTCTGATGAAACCAAGATTTGGCCTGAATGCCAAGTGTCACGTCTGGAGGAAACCTGGCACCATCTCTACGGTGAAGCATGGTGATGGCAGCATAATGCTGTGGGGATGTTTTTCAGTGGCAGGGACTGGGGGAGTAGTCAGGTTCGAGGGAAAAATGAACGGAGCAAAGTACAGAGAGATCCTTGATGAAAAAATGCTCAGACTGGGGAGGTCCTGAGGATTTTGGAAGGCAAAGGTTCACCTTCCAACAGGACAACGACCCTGAGCACACAGCCAAGACAACCTAGGAGTGGCGTCAGGACTAATATCTGAACATCTCTGGAGAGACCTGAAAATAGCTGTGCAGATATGCTCCCCATCTAACCTGACAGAGCTTGAGAGAATCTGCAGAGAAGAATGGGAGAAACTCCCCATATACAGGTGTGCCAAGCTTGTAGTGTCATACCCAAGAAGATCTAAGGCTGTCATCGCTGCCCAAGGCGCTTCAACAAAATAGCCCTGTGACCATTTTATCATAACCTGTGTCAAGTCACATCTTCTAATCTCTGCTACGTAAGTGACTAAATAAACACATCCAGTCTAATATACAGCTACTGCTGAAATACCTAACCCCCTACTATAAAAGCAAGGACAGTGATGCAATAGCCATATGTTTTATGTAAAACGAAGAGAGCGGAGATGGTTCATTATTGATGAATAAAGTAAGAGGACACATGATTAACATTATACCAGGGATAGTGTCATCGTATAGGCACTACCGCTGGTATGTCAATCATATTTTATGACTTTTTTCATGATATCCTTATCAATGAATCAAGATCTCTTTCTTTTTCCATAAAACAAATAGCCCTGTGGCCGTTTCATCGTAGTCCTAGCCTGGCAAATAGTCTTAGCGGCCGTTTCATCATAGTCCTAGCCTGACAAATAGTCTTAGCGGCCGTTTCATCGTAGTCCTAGCCTGGCAAATAGTCTTAGCGGCCGTTTCATCGTAGTCCTAGCCTGGCAAATAGTCTTAGCGGCCGTTTCATCATAGTCCTAGCCTGGCAAATAGTCTTAGCGGCCGTTTCATCATAGTCCTAGCCTGGCAAATAGTCTTAGCGGACGTTTCATCATAGTCCTAGCCTGGCAAATAGTCTTAGCGGCCGTTTCATCATAGTCCTAGCCTGGCAAATAGTCTTAGCGGCCGTTTCATCATAGTCCTAGCCTGGCAAATAGTCTTAGCGGACGTTTCATCATAGTCCTAGCCTGGCAAATAGTCTTAGCGGCCGTTTCATCATAGTCCTAGCCTGGCAAATAGTCTTAGCGGCCGTTTCATCATAGTCCTAGCCTGGCAAATAGTCTTAGCGGCCGTTTCATCATAGTCCTAGCCTGGCAAATAGTCTTAGCGGCCGTTTCATCATAGTCCTAGCCTGGCAAATAGTCTTAGCGGCCGTTTCATCAGTCCTAGCCTGGCAAATAGTCTTAGCGGCTGTTTCATCATAGTCCTAGCCTGGCAAATAGTCTTAGCGGCCGTTTCATCATAGTCCTAGCCTGGCAAATAGTCTTAGCGGCCGTTTCATCATAGTCCTAGCCTGGCAAACAGTCTTAGCGGCTGTTTCATCATAGTCCTAGCCTGGCAAATAGCCCTGTGGCCGTTTCATCATAGTCCTAGCCTGGCAAATAGCCCTGTGTCCGTTTCATCATAGTCCTAGCCTGGCAAATAGCCCTGTGGCCGTTTCATCATAGTCCTAGCCTGGCAAATAGTCCTAACGGCTGTTTCATCATAGTCCTAGCCTGGCAAATAGCCCTGTGGCCGTTTCATCATAGTCCTAGCCTGGCAAATAGCCCTGTGTCCGTTTTCATCATAATCCTAGCCTGGCAAATTGACCTGTGCCCGTTTTCATCATAGTCCTAGCCTGGCAAATAGCCCTGTGTCCGTTTTCATCATAGTCCTAGCCTGGCAAATAGCCCTGTGTCCGTTTTCATCATAATCCTAGCCTGGCAAATAGCCCTGTGTCCGTTTTCATCATAATCCTAGCCTGGCAAATAGCCCTGTGTCCGTTTTCATCATAATCCTAGCCTGGCAAATAGACTTGTGCCCGTTTTCATCATAATCCTAGCCTGGCAAATAGCCCTGTGTCCGTTTTCATCATAATCCTAGCCTGGCAAATAGCCCTGTGTCCGTTTTCATCGTAATCCTAGCCTGGCAAATAGCCCTGTGTCCGTTTTCATCATAGTCCTAGCCTGGCAAATAGCCCTGTGTTAGTTTGCATCATCGTCCTAGCCTGGCTTTTATCGTTTAATATTACCTATGTCTCAGAAATCTCTGTGAATCTAGGATTATGGAATTATACACTAATGTTTAGCTGTATGTTTAGTTCGTGACTCCTTCATAAATAGCTTTGCAATCAATGTTGCTGTGAAGGTCTGTTTAGTGTTTTAATCTGTTCAGATGTTGCTGTGAAGGTCTGTTTAGTGTTTTAATCTGTTCAGATGTTGTTGTGTAAGGTCTGTTGAGTGTTTTAATCTGTTCAGATGTTGTTGTGAAGGTCTGTTGAGTGTTTTAATCTGTTCAGATGTCTGAAGGTCTGTTGTGTTTATTGTAATCAATGTCCTATTTCTTCTCAATACAGGAGTGGGCAGAAAACAATGAGACACGAGGCCAAATCGAAGACACTGTGCTGTATGCTTATTACTGTGAGTAGGATACTATTTGTATTCATATAGGCATATTTATCAAGGCACAGTGCCAGCAAATCATTTTCTGTTTGCTAAACCTTTTGTTTATAGTCAAATATTTACCATTGACTTATGTTTGTACCCGTTGTGACTTTAATAGTTTGAACAAATCAACTAATTCCTGATTGGTAGAGAGTGATTTTGTATGGAGTGAGAATCTCCATAGGAATAGATGTTTTTGTCCAGGTCTAGGATTAATCTGTGTCCAGGAAACTAGCCATTAAACTGTAAGGGACAGAGGGTCCCCACCTTCTCCATAATGAACTAATGAATGGTTGGATTAATCTGTGTCTGGGAAACTAGCCATTAAACTGTAAGGGACAGAGGTTCCCCACCTTCTCCATAATGAACTAATGAATGGTTGGATTAATCTGTGTCTGGGAAACTAGCCATTAAACTGTAAGGGACAGAGGTTCCCCACCTTCTCCATAATGAACTAATGAATGGTTGGATTAATCTGTGTCTGGGAAACTAGCCATTAAACTGTAAGGGACAGAGGGTCCCCACCTTCTCCACAATGAACTAATGAATGGTTGGATTAATCTGTGTCTGGGAAACTAGCCATTAAACTGTAAGGGACAGAGGGTCCCCACCTTCTCCATAATGAACTAATGAATGGTTGGATTAATCTGTGTCTGGGAAACTAGCCATTAAACTGTAAGGGACAGAGGGTCCCCACCTTCTCCATAATGAACTAATGAATGGTTGGATTAATCTGTGTCTGGGAAACTAGCCATTAAACTGTAAGGGACAGAGGGTCCCCACCTTCTCCACAATGAACTAATGAATGGTTGGATTAATCTGTGTCTGGGAAACTAGCCATTAAACTGTAAGGGACAGAGGGTCCCCACCTTCTCCATAATGAACTAATGAATGGTTGGATTAATCTGTGTCTGGGAAACTAGCCATTAAACTGTAAGGGACAGAGGGTCCCCACCTTCTCCATAATGAACTAATGAATGGTTGGATTTATTTGTGTCTCTGGTTGCCTGGTCAATAACACTGACATGAATACAATCTGTATTAATCTCAGTTAGCCTACCTAGGCAGTAATACAATCTGTTTTAATCTCAGTTAGCCTACCTAGGCAGTAATACAATCTGTATTAATCTCAGTTAGCCTACCTAGGCAGTAATGCAATCTGTATTAATCTCAGTTAGCCTACCTAGGCAGTAATACAATCTGTATTAATCTCAGTTAGCCTACCTAGGCAGTAATACAATCTGTATTAATCTCAGTTAGCCTACCTAGGCAGTAATACAATCTGTATTAATCTCAGTTAGCCTACCTAGGCAGTAATACAATCTGTATTAATCTCAGTTAGCCTACCTAGGCAGTAATACTGTTAGCCTATTTGATCATGAGCCGTTAGTTTCCTCAGCCCAGACCCTAGCCAATCAGAGAATCTACTTCCATCAGTCGCATAATGTCATCAGAACTTCTCTTTGACAGACAAGGTACAACACTGTGCATGTAAATCCCAGCATGCACTTCAATTCACTTGCCCACCATGCGTTACTTGACTTTGTCCTCTAGACTGAGTCGTAGACGCCACTAATATGATTTTCTGTGTTGCTGTCAAAGATTTGGATGAAAAATGCACTCAAAGGAAGAGTTGAATTTACAGGGTCTTATATAATGCAGAAGTAGTGAGGTCTTAAATGCAGATTTGGATCCTATCAGGAATGTAATTGATTTAATGGCCAAATGGCCTGTATATATTTTGTCTTGTGTATGGTACAGCAGTTCTACTCAGATTTGTCAGTTCTATCTCAAGGTACTTAGCTTACAATACGTGGAAGCATCATATCTCTCCCTGCATACAGAGTGGAGGGAGGGGGGAAGGACAGAGTGGAGGGAGGGGGGAAGGACAGAGTGGAGGGAGGGGGGAAGGACAGAGTGGAGGGAGGGGGGGGTCAGAGTGGAGGGAGGGGGGAGAGGACAGAGTGGAGGGAGGGAGGGGGGGAAGGAGAGGACAGAGTGGAGGGAGGGAGGGGGAGGAGAGGACAGAGTGGAGGGAGGGAGGGAGGAAGGAAGGAAGAGAGGACAGAGTGGAGGGAGGACAGTATAGAGTGGAAGGAAGGAGGGAGGACAGAGTGCAGGGAGGGGGAGGAGAGGACAGAGTGGAGGGAGGGAGGACAGTATAGAGTGGTGGGAGGGAGGAGAGGAGAGGACAGTGTAGAGTGGTGGGAGGGAGGAGAGGACGGCGTAGAGTGGTGGGAGGGAGGAGAGGAGAGGACGGCGTAGAGTGGTGGGAGGGAGGAGAGGAGAGGACAGTGTAGAGTGGTGGGAGGGAGGAGAGGACGGTGTAGAGTGGTGGGAGGGAAGAGAGGACGGTGTAGAGTGGTTGGAGGGAGAAGAGGACGGTGTAGAGTGGTGGGAGGGAGAAGAGGACGGCGTAGAGTGGTGGGAGGGAGGAGAGGACGGCGTAGAGTGGTGGGAGGGAGGAGAGGACGGCGTAGAGTGGTGGGAGGGAGGAGAGGAGAGGACGGTGTAGAGTGGTGGGAGGGAGGAGAGGACGGCGTAGAGTGGTGGGAGGGAGGAGAGGACGGCGTAGAGTGGTGGGAGGGAGGAGAGGACGATGTAGAGTGGTGGGAGGGAGGAGAGGAGAGGACGGTGTAGAGTGGTGGGAGGGAGGAGAGGACGGCGTAGAGTGGTGGGAGGGAGGAGAGGACGGCGTAGAGTGGTGGGAGGGAGGAGAGGACGGCGTAGAGTGGTGGGAGGGAGGAGAGGACGGCGTAGAGTGGTGGGAGGGAGGAGAGGACGGCGTAGAGTGGTGGGAGGGAGGAGAGGACGGCGTAGAGTGGTGGGAGGGAGGAGTGGACGGGGTAGAGTGGTGGGAGGGAGGAGAGGACGGCGTAGAGTGGTGGGAGGGAGGAGAGGACGGCGTAGAGTGGTGGGAGGGAGGAGAGGAGAGGACGGTGTAGAGTGGTGGGAGGGAGGAGAGGACGGCGTAGAGTGGTGGGAGGGAGGAGAGGACGGTGTAGAGTGGTGGGAGGGAGGAGAGGACGGTGTAGAGTGGTGGGAGGGAGGAGAGGACGGTGTAGAGTGGTGGGAGGGAGGAGAGGAGAGGACGGTGTAGAGTGGTGGGAGGGAGGAGAGGAGAGGACGGCGTAGAGTGGTGGGAGGGAGGAGAGGACGGTGTAGAGTGGTGGGAGGGAGGAGAGGACGGTGTAGAGTGGTGGGAGGGAGGAGAGGAGAGGACGGTGTAGAGTGGTGGGAGGGAGGAGAGGACGGCGTAGAGTGGTGGGAGGGAGGAGAGGAGAGGACGGTGTAGAGTGGTGGGAGGGAGGAGAGGACAGTGTAGAGTGGTGGGAGGGAGGAGAGGACAGTGTAGAGTGGTGGGAGGGAGGAGAGGACGGTGTACAGTGGTGGGAGGGAGGAGAGGACGGTGTAGAGTGGTGGGAGGGAGGAGAGGACGGCATAGAGTTGTGGGAGGGAGGAGAGGACGGCGTAGAGTGGTGGGAGGGAGGAGAGGACGGCGTAGAGTGGTGGGAGGGAGGAGAGGACGGTGTAGAGTGGTGGGAGGGAGGAGAGGAGAGGACGGTGTAGAGTGGTGGGAGGGAGGAGAGGACGGCGTAGAGTGGTGGGAGGGAGGAGAGGACGGCGTAGAGTGGTGGGAGGGAGGAGAGGACGGTGTAGAGTGGTGGGAGGGAGGAGATGACGGCATAGAGTTGTGGGAGGGAGGAGAGGACGGCGTAGAGTGGTGGGAGGGAGGAGAGGACGGCGTAGAGTGGTGGGAGGGAGGAGAGGACGGTGTAGAGTGGTGGGAGGGAGGAGAGGAGAGGACGGTGTAGAGTGGTGGGAGGGAGGAGAGGACGGCGTAGAGTGGTGGGAGGGAGGAGAGGACGGCGTAGAGTGGTGGGAGGGAGGAGAGGACAGAGTGGAGGGAGGGGGAGGAGAGGACAGAGTGGAGGGAGGGAGGACGGCGTAGAGTGGTGGGAGGGAGGAGAGGAGAGGACAGTGTAGAGTGGTGGGAGGGAGGAGAGGACGGCGTAGAGTGGTGGGAGGGAGGAGAGGATGTCGTAGAGTGGTGGGAGGGAGGAGAGGTCGGTGTAGAGTGACCAAGTCACCAAGCCTCTCTCACACCAAGCCTCTCTCACACCAAGCCTCTCTCACACCAAGCCTCTCTCACACCAAGCCTCTCTCACACCAAGCCTCTCTCACACCAAGCCTCTCTCACACCAAGCCTCGCTAACACCAAGCCTTGCTAACACCAAGCCTCGCTAACACCATGGGTTCAACCCAGCAAAGATGGAAATAGCAACAACATCTCTATCCTCCAGAACTGGCCAGCGTAATCATCCACTCTTTAACCCCTAGTGGTGATGTCTGCGCAATCTAATTAGCATAATACCATTCCCATAAAAACAGTCTGTTTAAACTTTAGATATCTGTTTTTTTGCATTGGATGCGTCTCAGTCCACTGCATCTGCCAATGTTGCACTTCCGCATCTTCGGTGAAAGGGGACAGAGCTAGAGTGGTGTTTGTTAGACCCTGAGATATCCCAAAATCGTTCTTTTTACAAAATCGCCTGTAGCGTCCTAACGGTTTGGCTTACAAACCATTTTTCTCCACGACCCCCACAAGCTGAAGTCGACCCCCACGTCTGAAGTCGACCCCCACGTCTGAAGTCGACCCCCACGTCTGAAGTCGATACAGCCAATCTGCCAACTTCTGCCTGTAGAGTCCGAACAGTCCAACTTCTGTCTGTAGCGTCCGAACAGTCCAACTTCTGTCTGTAGAGTCCGAACAGTCCAACTTCTGTCTGTAGCGTCCGAACAGTCCAACTTCTGTCTGTAGCGTCCGAACAGTCCAACTTCTGCCTGTAGCGTCCGAACAGTCCAACTTCTGCCTGTAGCGTCCGAACAGTCCAACTTCTGTCTGTAGAGTCCGAACAGTCCAACTTCTGTCTGTAGAGTCCGAACAGTCCAACTTCTGCCTGTAGAGTCCGAACAGTCCGTCTTCTGCCTGTAGAGTCCGAACAGTCCGTCTTCTGCCTGTAGAGTCCGAACAGTCCGTCTTCTGCCTGTAGAGTCCGAACAGTCCGTCTTCTGCCTGTAGAGTCCGAACAGTCCGTCTTCTGCCTGTAGAGTCCGAACAGTCCGTCTTCTGCCTGTAGAGTCCGAACAGTCCGTCTTCTGCCTGTAGAGTCCGAACAGTCCAACTTCTGCCTGTAGAGTCCGAACAGTCCAACTTCTGCCTGTAGAGTCCGAACAGTCCGTCTTCTGCCTGTAGAGTCCGAACAGTCCGTCTTCTGCCTGTAGAGTCCGAACAGTCCGTCTTCTGCCTGTAGAGTCCGAACAGTCCGTCTTCTGCCTGTAGAGTCCGAACAGTCCGTCTTCTGCCTGTAGAGTCCGAACAGTCCAACTTCTGCCTGTAGAGTCCGAACAGTCCAACTTCTGCCTGTAGAGTCCGAACAGTCCAACTTCTGCCTGTAGCGTCCGAACAGTCCAACTTCTGCCTGTAGAGTCCGAACAGTCCAACTTCTGCCTGTAGAGTCCGAACAGTCCAACTTCTGCCTGTAGAGTCCGAACAGTCCAACTTCTGCCTGTAGAGTCCGAACAGTCCAACTTCTGCCTGTAGAGTCCGAACAGTCCAACTTCTGCCTGTAGAGTCCGAACAGTCCAACTTCTGCCTGTAGAGTCCGAACAGTCCAACTTCTGCCTGTAGAGTCCGAACAGTCCGTCTTCTGCCTGTAGAGTCCGAACAGTCCAACTTCTGCCTGTAGAGTCCGAACAGTCCGTCTTCTGCCTGTAGAGTCCGAACAGTCCGTCTTCTGCCTGTAGAGTCCGAACAGTCCGTCTTCTGCCTGTAGAGTCCGAACAGTCCGTCTTCTGCCTGTAGAGTCCGAACAGTCCGTCTTCTGCCTGTAGAGTCCGAACAGTCCGTCTTCTGCCTGTAGAGTCCGAACAGTCCGTCTTCTGCCTGTAGAGTCCGAACAGTCCAACTTCTGCCTGTAGAGTCCGAACAGTCCAACTTCTGCCTGTAGAGTCCGAACAGTCCAACTTCTGTCTGTAGAGTCCGAACAGTCCAATTTCTGCCTGTAGAGTCCGAACAGTCCAACTTCTGCCTGTAGAGTCCGAACAGTCCAACTTCTGCCTGTAGAGTCCGAACAGTCCAACTTCTGCCTGTAGAGTCCGAACAGTCCAACTTCTGCCTGTAGCTTCCGAACAGTCCAACTTCTGCCTGTAGCGTCCGAACAGTCCCTCAGCAAGTTTTGCAATTACAATTCTAAGGGGCAGGCAGTGTTCACTTATCCAAATAGGGCATTTTACTGTTTTAATTTGAACACGTTTTTGTGTGTAAATAAAGTCTGATGTGATGTGTTTTCATTTCAGGCTGTAAGGCAACAAAAGGTGAACATTATGGAAGGGTTGGTGACTTTCCATACCCACTGTATATATGGAGACTGTTTAGTTCCAAAAATAAGGGGATAAATTCAAGTTAAAAAATAAAACAACATGTTTCCTGATCTTTCTTTTATCATTCAGATATAGGACAGACACTTCAGAACAAACTTTTGGGGACTATCTCTTGTTCAGTGTTGTCAATCTGTTATTCAATGCGTTTTGTTTAGGCTAATTAATAGCAGTAAGGCCAAATGTTTTTATTACATGTATATATTTATGGGATACTTCAAAAGGTCTTAAAATTCTAAATCAAATGGCAAAATGATCCTTCGTATGACCTCCTTAAAACAATTCCATATAGCTTATTCCAACACTGCCCCGGCTTAGACAGGGCTGACACTGTAATGGGTTAAATAAGAACTGTAGAAAGCAAAGTGAAGCAGAGAGAACAGAACAGTGGGGTAAAATCCCTGTTGAGCAGGATTATGAATCCTTAAAGCGAGATTGTCTCTCTAGAAACTCACTATGTGATTGTGTATTATCTATATAAAGAGTCCGGCTTTAAATGGGGGAAGTGTCATTCCTCCAATTACAGCGTTGAGTTTGACAGAGGCTGGACAGATCCGCTGGGCTGGCTGGCAGTTGTTTTGTTTTGTCATGGTTGAGAGACTATGATTCCTTTTTTACCCAGAAAGGAGGAGGGAGCAGGGGAGAGGCTTTAAAGAGCTTGCATACCCTAGCATGTGACATTGTGTGTCAATGTGATGGTGACTAAGGGAGCCTGTCTATGCTGCAGTGTGTGTGTTTTGTGCTGTGGAAATAACCTTCGGCAGTCGATCAGGAAGGTTCAAGGCTGTTGGTTAAAAAACATACAGTACATAAAACATATAGAAATGATGTGACTCTTCAAAGCCATTGACGAGGCTTATCTGCATTAGCAGCAACATGCATTGGTTTCTCTTGTTTATGATAACAAGTGTCTTTCTGTCACTGGTGTTTCTGATAACAAGTGTATTTCTGTCACTGGTGTTTATGATAACAAGTGTCTTTCTGTCACTGGTGTTTCTGATAACAAGTGTCTTTCTGTCACTGGTGTTTATGATAACAAGTGTCTTTCTGTCACTGGTGTTTCTGATAACAAGTCTCTTTCTGTCACTGGTGTTTCTGATAACAAGTGTCTTTCTGTCACCTGGTGTTTCTGATAACAAGTGTCTTTCTGTCACTGGTGTTTCTGATAACAAGTGTCTTTCTGTCACTGGTGTTTATGATAACAAGTCTCTTTCTGTCACTGGTGTTTATGATAACAAGTGTCTTTCTGTCACTGGTGTTTATGATAACAAGTGTCTTTCTGTCACTGGTGTTTCTGATAACAAGTGTCTTTCTGTCACTGGTGTTTATGATAACAAGTGTCTTTCTGTCACTGGTGTTTCTGATAACAAGTCTCTTTCTGTCACTGGTGTTTATGATAACAAGTCTCTTTCTGTCACTGGTGTTCCTGATAACAAGTGTCTTTCTGTCACTGGTGTTTCTGATAACAAGTGTCTTTCTGTCACTGGTGTTTCTGATAACAAGTGTCTTTCTGTCACTGGTGTTTCTGATAACAAGTGTCTTTCTGTCACTGGTGTTTATGATAACAAGTGTCTTTCTGTCACTGGTGTTTCTGATAACAAGTGTCTTTCTGTCACTGGTGTTTCTGATAACAAGTGTCTTTCTGTCACTGGTGTTTCTGATAACAAGTGTCTTTCTGTCACTGGTGTTTATGATAACAAGTGTCTTTCTGTCACTGGTGTTTCTGATAACAAGTCTCTTTCTGTCACTGGTGTTTCTGATAACAAGTGTCTTTCTGTCACCTGGTGTTTCTGATAACAAGTGTCTTTCTGTCACTGGTGTTTCTGATAACAAGTGTCTTTCTGTCACTGGTGTTTATGATAACAAGTCTCTTTCTGTCACTGGTGTTTATGATAACAAGTGTCTTTCTGTCACTGGTGTTTATGATAACAAGTGTCTTTCTGTCACTGGTGTTTATGATAACAAGTGTCTTTCTGTCACTGGTGTTTATGATAACAAGTGTCTTTCTGTCACTGGTGTTTCTGATAACAAGTCTCTTTCTGTCACTGGTGTTTATGATAACAAGTCTCTTTCTGTCACTGGTGTTCCTGATAACAAGTGTCTTTCTGTCACTGGTGTTTCTGATAACAAGTGTCTTTCTGTCACTGGTGTTTCTGATAACAAGTGTCTTTCTGTCACTGGTGTTTCTGATAACAAGTGTCTTTCTGTCACTGGTGTTTATGATAACAAGTGTCTTTCTGTCACTGGTGTTTCTGATAACAAGTGTCTTTCTGTCACTGGTGTTTCTGATAACAAGTGTCTTTCTGTCACTGGTGTTTCTGATAACAAGTGTCTTTCTGTCACTGGTGTTTATGATAACAAGTCTCTTTCTGTCACTGGTGTTTATGATAACAAGTGTCTTTCTGTCACTGGTGTTTATGATAACAAGTGTCTTTCTGTCACTGGTGTTTCTGATAACAAGTCTCTTTCTGTCACTGGTGTTTCTGATAACAAGTCTCTTTCTGTCACTGGTGTTTCTGATAACAAGTGTCTTTCTGTCACTGGCGTTTCTGATAACAAGTGTCTTTCTGTCACTGGTGTTTCTGATAACAAGTGTCTTTCTGTCACTGGTGTTTATGATAACAAGTGTCTTTCTGTCACTGGTGTTTCTGATAACAAGTGTCTTTCTGTCACTGGTGTTTCTGATAACAAGTGTCTTTCTGTCACTGGTGTTTATGATAACAAGTCTCTTTCTGTCACTGGTGTTTATGATAACAAGTGTCTTTCTGTCACTGGTGTTTCTGATAACAAGTGTCTTTCTGTCACTGGTGTTTCTGATAACAAGTGTCTTTCTGTCACTGGTGTTTCTGATAACAAGTGTCTTTCTGTCACTGGTGTTTCTGATAACAAGTGTCTTTCTGTCACTGGTGTTTCTGATAACAAGTCTCTTTCTGTCACTGGTGTTTCTGATAACAAGTGTCTTTCTGTCACTGGTGTTTCTGATAACAAGTGTCTTTCTGTCACTGGTGTTTCTGATAACAAGTGTCTTTCTGTCACTGGTGTTTATGATAACAAGTCTCTTTCTGTCACTGGTGTTTCTGATAACAAGTGTCTTTCTGTCACTGGTGTTTCTGATAACAAGTGTCTTTCTGTCACTGGTGTTTCTGATAACAAGTGTCTTTCTGTCACTGGTGTTTATGATAACAAGTCTCTTTCTGTCACTGGTGTTTATGATAACAAGTCTCTTTCTGTCACTGGTGTTTATGATAACAAGTGTCTTTCTGTCACTGGTGTTTCTGATAACAAGTGTCTTTCTGTCACTGGTGTTTCTGATAACAAGTCTCTTTCTGTCACTGGTGTTTCTGATAACAAGTGTCTTTCTGTCACTGGTGTTTATGATAACAAGTGTCTTTCTGTCACTGGTGTTTATGATAACAAGTGTCTTTCTGTCACTGGTGTTTATGATAACAAGTCTCTTTCTGTCACTGGTGTTTATGATAACAAGTCTCTTTCTGTCACTGGTGTTTATGATAACAAGTGTCTTTCTGTCACTGGTGTTTATGATAACAAGTGTCTTTCTGTCACTGGTGTTTCTGATAACAAGTGTCTTTCTGTCACTGGTGTTTCTGATAACAAGTGTCTTTCTGTCACTGGTGTTTATGATAACAAGTCTCTTTCTGTCACTGGTGTTTATGATAACAAGTGTCTTTCTGTCACTGGTGTTTCTGATAACAAGTGTCTTTCTGTCACTGGTGTTTCTGATAACAAGTGTCTTTCTGTCACTGGTGTTTCTGATAACAAGTGTCTTTCTGTCACTGGTGTTTCTGATAACAAGTGTCTTTCTGTCACTGGTGTTTCTGATAACAAGTCTCTTTCTGTCACTGGTGTTTCTGATAACAAGTGTCTTTCTGTCACTGGTGTTTCTGATAACAAGTGTCTTTCTGTCACTGGTGTTTCTGATAACAAGTCTCTTTCTGTCACTGGTGTTTATGATAACAAGTCTCTTTCTGTCACTGGTGTTTCTGATAACAAGTGTCTTTCTGTCACTGGTGTTTCTGATAACAAGTGTCTTTCTGTCACTGGTGTTTATGATAACAAGTGTCTTTCTGTCACTGGTGTTTATGATAACAAGTGTCTTTCTGTCACTGGTGTTCCTGATAACAAGTCTCTTTCTGTCACTGGTGTTTATGATAACAAGTGTCTTTCTGTCACTGGTGTTTATGATAACAAGTGTCTTTCTGTCACTGGTGTTCCTGATAACAAGTCTCTTTCTGTCACTGGTGTTTCTGATAACAAGTGTCTTTCTGTCACTGGTGTTTCTGATAACAAGTGTCTTTCTGTCACTGGTGTTTCTGATAACAAGTGTCTTTCTGTCACTGGTGTTTCTGATAACAAGTGTCTTTCTGTCACTGGTGTTTCTGATAACAAGTGTCTTTCTGTCACTGGTGTTTATGATAACAAGTGTCTTTCTGTCACTGGTGTTTATGATAACAAGTGTCTTTCTGTCACTGGTGTTCCTGATAACAAGTCTCTTTCTGTCACTGGTGTTTATGATAACAAGTGTCTTTCTGTCACTGGTGTTTATGATAACAAGTGTCTTTCTTTCACTGGTGTTTATGATAACAAGTCTCTTTCTGTCACTGGTGTTTCTGATAACAAGTCTCTTTCTGTCACTGGTGTTTATGATAACAAGTGTCTTTCTGTCACTGGTGTTTATGATAACAAGTGTCTTTCTGTCACTGGTGTTTCTGATAACAAGTGTCTTTCTGTCACTGGTGTTTATGATAACAAGTGTCTTTCTGTCACTGGTGTTTCTGATAACAAGTGTCTTTCTGTCACTGGTGTTTCTGATAACAAGTCTCTTTCTGTCACTGGTGTTTCTGATAACAAGTGTCTTTCTGTCACTGGTGTTTCTGATAACAAGTGTCTTTCTGTCACTGGTGTTTCTGATAACAAGTCTCTTTCTGTCACTGGTGTTTATGATAACAAGTCTCTTTCTGTCACTGGTGTTTCTGATAACAAGTGTCTTTCTGTCACTGGTGTTTCTGATAACAAGTGTCTTTCTGTCACTGGTGTTTATGATAACAAGTGTCTTTCTGTCACTGGTGTTTATGATAACAAGTGTCTTTCTGTCACTGGTGTTCCTGATAACAAGTGTCTTTCTGTCACTGGTGTTCCTGATAACAAGTGTCTTTCTGTCACTGGTGTTCCTGATAACAAGTGTCTTTCTGTCACTGGTGTTTCTGATTACAAGTGTCTTTCTGTCACTGGTGTTTCTGATAACAAGTGTCTTTCTGTCACTGGTGTTTCTGATAACAAGTGTCTTTCTGTCACTGGTGTTTCTGATAACAAGTGTCTTTCTGTCACTGGTGTTTCTGATAACAAGTGTCTTTCTGTCACTGGTGTTTATGATAACAAGTGTCTTTCTGTCACTGGTGTTTCTGATAACAAGTGTCTTTCTGTCACTGGTGTTTCTGATAACAAGTGTCTTTCTTTCACTGGTGTTTATGATAACAAGTGTCTTTCTGTCACTGGTGTTTCTGATAACAAGTGTCTTTCTGTCACTGGTGTTTCTGATAACAAGTGTCTTTCTGTCACTGGTGTTTCTGATAACAAGTGTCTTTCTGTCACTGGTGTTTCTGATAACAAGTGTCTTTCTGTCACTGGTGTTTCTGATAACAAGTCTCTTTCTGTCACTGGTGTTTCTGATAACAAGTGTCTTTCTGTCACTGGTGTTTATGATAAGTGTCTTTCTGTCACTGGTGTTTATGATAACAAGTCTCTTTCTGTCACTGGTGTTTCTGATAACAAGTCTCTTTCTGTCACTGGTGTTTATGATAACAAGTGTCTTTCTGTCACTGGTGTTTATGATAACAAGTGTCTTTCTGTCACTGGTGTTTCTGATAACAAGTGTCTTTCTGTCACTGGTGTTTCTGATAACAAGTGTCTTTCTGTCACTGGTGTTTCTGATAACAAGTGTCTTTCTGTCACTGGTGTTTCTGATAACAAGTCTCTTTCTGTCACTGGTGTTTCTGATAACAAGTGTCTTTCTGTCACTGGTGTTTCTGATAACAAGTGTCTTTCTGTCACTGGTGTTTCTGATAACAAGTCTCTTTCTGTCACTGGTGTTTATGATAACAAGTCTCTTTCTGTCACTGGTGTTTCTGATAACAAGTGTCTTTCTGTCACTGGTGTTTCTGATAACAAGTGTCTTTCTGTCACTGGTGTTTATGATAACAAGTGTCTTTCTGTCACTGGTGTTTATGATAACAAGTGTCTTTCTGTCACTGGTGTTCCTGATAACAAGTGTCTTTCTGTCACTGGTGTTCCTGATAACAAGTGTCTTTCTGTCACTGGTGTTCCTGATAACAAGTGTCTTTCTGTCACTGGTGTTTCTGATTACAAGTGTCTTTCTGTCACTGGTGTTTCTGATAACAAGTGTCTTTCTGTCACTGGTGTTTCTGATAACAAGTGTCTTTCTGTCACTGGTGTTTCTGATAACAAGTGTCTTTCTGTCACTGGTGTTTATGATAACAAGTGTCTTTCTGTCACTGGTGTTTATGATAACAAGTCTCTTTCTGTCACTGGTGTTTATGATAACAAGTGTCTTTCTGTCACTGGTGTTTCTGATAACAAGTGTCTTTCTGTCACTGGTGTTTATGATAACAAGTGTCTTTCTGTCACTGGTGTTTCTGATAACAAGTGTCTTTCTGTCACTGGTGTTTCTGATAACAAGTGTCTTTCTGTCACTGGTGTTTCTGATAACAAGTGTCTTTCTGTCACTGGTGTTTCTGATAACAAGTGTCTTTCTGTCACTGGTGTTTCTGATAACAAGTCTCTTTCTGTCACTGGTGTTTCTGATAACAAGTGTCTTTCTGTCACTGGTGTTTCTGATAACAAGTGTATTATTTGGTGTCTAGACTCTTTCAGCTCAACTAGTCTGTCCCCTTGTAGTGAGAACAATTGAAATGGCTGTCTTGATAAAATGGATGTTGTCATGGCAGCCAGCAACAGAGGGGGAGGAGTATCAGGAGCAAATAGTTCTCAAAATAAACTGAGGAGTCAACACTTTGTCTTTAAATCGAAAACAGCTTTTTTATGAGGGAGAAATAATTTATTTGGTAGCTAGTGAATCAAAGAGCTTGCAATCCTTTCAATGAGTCAAGGTAAATCTGACTAGAGACTTAGAGTGAGATGTTTTGAAATATAACTAGAATCAGATATTGTAGATGTTGTTTTACCATCCTCTATAGAAGGTCTCTACTGTAATATAACTAGAATCAGATATTGTAGATGTTGTTTTACCATCCTCTATAGGTCTCTACTGTAATATAACTAGAATCAGATATTGTAGATGTTGTTTTACCATCCTCTATAGAAGGTCTCTACTGTAATATAACTAGAATCAGATATTGTAGACAGTGTTTTACCATCCTCTATAGAAGGTCTCTACTGTTATATAACTAGAATCAGATATTGTAGACAGTGTTTTACCATCCTCTATAGGTCTCTACTGTAATATAACTAGAATCAGATATTGTAGACAGTGTTTTACCATCCTCTATAGAAGGTCTCTACTGTAATATAACTAGAATCAGATATTGTAGATGGTGTTTTACCATCCTCTATAGGTCTCTACTGTAATATAACTAGAATCAGATATTGTAGACAGTGTTTTACCATCCTCTATAGAAGGTCTCTACTGTAATATAACTAGAATCAGATATTGTAGATGGTGTTTTACCATCCTCTATAGGTCTCTACTGTAATATAACTAGAATCAGATATTGTAGACAGTGTTTTACCATCCTCTATAGGTCTCTACTGTAATATAACTAGAATCAGATATTGTAGACAGTGTTTTACCATCCTCTATAGGTCTCTACTGTAATATAACTAGAATCAGATATTGTAGACAGTGTTTTACCGTCCTCTATAGAAGGTCTCTACTGTAATATAACTAGAATCAGATATTGTAGACAGTGTTTTACCATCCTCTATAGGTCTCTACTGTAATATAACTAGAATCAGATATTGTAGACAGTGTTTTACCATCCTCTATAGGTCTCTACTGTAATATAACTAGAATCAGATATTGTAGACAGTGTTTTACCGTCCTCTATAGAAGGTCTCTACTGTAATATAACTAGAATCAGATATTGTAGACAGTGTTTTACCATCCTCTATAGAAGGTCTCTACTGTAATATAACTAGAATCAGATATTGTAGACAGTGTTTTACCATCCTCTATAGGTCTCTACTGTAATATAACTAGAATCAGATATTGTAGACAGTGTTTTACCATCCTCTATAGGTCTCTACTGTAATATAACTAGAATCAGATATTGTAGACAGTGTTTTACCATCCTCTATAGGTCTCTACTGTAATATAACTAGAATCAGATATTGTAGACAGTGTTTTACCATCCTCTATAGGTCTCTACTGTAATATAACTAGAATCAGATATTGTAGACAGTGTTTTACCATCCTCTATAGGTCTCTACTGTAATATAACTAGAATCAGATATTGTAGACAGTGTTTTACCATCCTCTATAGAAGGTCTCTACTGTAAGTCTAAGGCAGATTGTTGCAGTGATCCACGTTAATCTATTCCCCGTGGCAGCATGCAGATACACTGCAGTGGTACAGAGGGGTAATCAGATGCAGGGAGAACTGCAACATGTTGGCTATTTCACAACGACAGCGACTTCTAGAAGTTATCATCCTGGACACAGACCATGTAGTAGCAGGGTTAAATCCCATAGCTGGATTTTCAAGGTATTTCTCAGGGCTCCTACCGCTGTATTTCATGTTGAATTAGAGTTATTGATTGAGTATATTTTTCCTCCTCTCATTCTCTCCTCTTCTGCATCCTCTGAGAGGGATGGAAGGGGGAGGGGTGTGTTTTTATTCACCAGTAGGGGGAGCTGAAGCTCCATGTATATCTGAGCCTCAACACCACAGCCACCAAGGCTTCTAAAGAGGGTTCCTCCTGATCTAACCTTGAAAGCAGGATTTTTATTCAAAGGTAGATTGACAGGGGTTGTCAAAATCTCTCTCCCTGTCTCCCTCTCTCTCTCTTCCCTATTTCTCCTCCCTTTCTCTCTCTCTCTCTCTCTCTCTCTCTCTTTCTCTCTTTCTCTCTCTCCTATCTATTTCTCCTCCCTCGCTTTCTCTCTCTCTCTCTCTCTCTCTCTCTCTCTCTCTCTCTCAATTAATTTTCAATTTAAGAGGCTTTATTGGCATGGGAAACATATGTTTACATTGCCAAAGCAAGTGAAATAGATCATAAATAAGAGTGAAATAAACAATAAATAATTAATGGGTGAAGAACATTCAGAAATCTCTTCCAATACACATTGCCTGTGAGCGTCAGAGGTGAACCAGTTGCATACACAGCTCGAGCAAGACATTCATCAGCATTTCTCTGACTACGTTCCTCCATTGAGTCAAAAAACGTCTGATTCCGGGAGGACCATGAGCTGTTGTTATCGATAAGGTGTCTGATTCATCATTTTCACCTCGAGTGGAAGTAGAGGGACTTTTGTCAGAGGTTACTTGTTGTGAGCGCTGAGGGAACTTTATGCACTTGGCCAGATGATTCTGTATCTTTGTTGCATTCTTCACATATTATTTGCCACAGTATTTGCAAATGTACACAGCTTTTCCTTCTACATTAGCTGCAGTGAGATGTCTCCACACATCAGACAGTTTCCGTGGCATTTTCCTGTAAAGATTAGACTTTTTTTTATTTTTTATAAATAAAAATACAATTCCATGAACAGATAAATATTTAAGCAGTTAGATTAAACTGCTTAACAACGGGTGAAGTAACACTCCTCAGTTAGCAGGCTCAATCAAGCTGAAACTCACGTGGTAACAAAAACTAACTAGCAGCAATTGTAAACAAGTTAGACATGATTTAAACACACTTTGCTGTAGGCTACTTAACTACTAGTTAACAAAAAATAATGTATGTCATATAAGATGTATTCACCCCACCCAGTATTTTAATCAAAACTTACCAGAAATGTGAACTTACCAGAAATTCCACTGACTTGGGGATAGTTTAACCAAAATATGCCAGAAGACCTAGAATTGCCTTGTGTATCCTATTAAAAAGGTTCACTGTTATAAGCAAACTTTTTAAAAAGAATTTAGGCAAAATTCCCAGATTTTCCAGGCTTAACTTCCCATGGAACATTTCAGGAAGAATTCCGTAAATTTACCGGAAAGTTTCCAACCCTTTGCAACCATAATGCTGGTTTCATTTTGTTCCTTGAAAGATACGATCCACACACTTAATCATCAAGTTGATGAGCTTTAAACCTCTTCAGAGATTGATTTAATCATTAGACTGAAACATGTTTGGTTGTACAACAAACAATAATAGAAGCCTAATCATCTGCTCAAATAACAAAATACCAAGAAAATGATAAACCCACCCCCCCTCAGTCCCCTTCCACACCCCAGTGCCCATCCACCCCCCTCAGTCCCCATCCATCCACCCCCCCCTCCAGTCCCCATCCACCCCCCCCCCCCTCCAGTCCCCATCTACACCCCAACCCCCCCAGTCCCCATCCACACCCCAACCCACCCCCATCCACACCCGAACCCATTCCCCCCCTCAGTCCCCATCCACACCCCAACCCACCCCCATCCACACCCCGACCCATCCACACCCCAACCCACCCCCATCCACACCCCAACCCATTCCCCCCTCAGTCCCCATCCACACCCCAACCCATCCCCCCATCAGTCCCCATCCACACCCCAACCCCCCCCCCCCCCCCTCAGTCCCCATCCACCCCCTTCAGTCCCCATCCACACCCCAACCCACCCCCCCCCAGTCCCCATCCACACCCCAACCCCCTTTCCAGTCCCCATCCACACCCCAACCCAGTCCCCATCCACACCCCAACCCATTCCCCCCAACCCAGTCCACACCCCATCCCATCCCACCCCCATCCCAACTCATTCCCCAACCCAGTCCCCATCCACACCCCAACCCAGTCCCCATCAAAACCCCAACCCATTCCCCCCAACCCAGCCCCCATCCACCAACCCTCCCGCATCCTCCCTCCCCACAGGGAAACCATGCCTCCCACCCCACATTGATGCACTTGAAATGTCTCAGCCTTCTAGATTGTAGCAGGGTGAACAGGCTGTGGCTCGGGTAGCTGAGGTCCTTCATGATCTTCTAGATTGTAGTGGGGTGAACAGGCCATGGCTCGGGTAGCTGAGGTCCTTCATCATCTTCTTGGCCTTCCTGTGACACCGGGTGCTCAATATTATAATAGTATTAATATGCCATTTAGCCGAGGCTTTCATCCAAAGCGACTTACCAACATTCACATTGGATCCAGAGAGCTAAACCTGTCTCCCAGTCTATTCTGATTGTGAACTACTGTAGGATCTGGGTCCCTATTCATCAAGTATTTCTGATAAGGAGTGCTGATAAGGTTGGATAATTAGGATCAGCCCCCATCCACCAACCCTCCCGCATCCTCCCTCCCCACAGGGAAACCATGCCTCCCACCCCACATTGATGCACTTGAAATGTCTCAGCCTTCTAGATTGTAGCAGGGTGAACAGGCTGTGGCTCGGGTAGCTGAGGTCCTTCATGATCTTCTAGATTGTAGTGGGGTGAACAGGCCATTGCTCGGGTAGCTGAGGTCCTTCATGATCTTCTAGATTGTAGTGGGGTGAACAGGCCATGGCTCGGGTAGCTGAGGTCCTTCATGATCTTCTAGATTGTAGCAGGGTGAACAGGCCGTGGCTCGGGTAGCTGAGGTCCTTCATGATCTTCTAGATTGTAGCAGGGTGAACAGGCCATGGCTCGGGTAGCTGAGGTCCTTCATGATCTTCTAGATTGTAGCAGGGTGAACAGGCCGTGGCTCGGGTAGCTGAGGTCCTTCATCATCTTCTTGGCCTTCCTGTGACACCGGGTGCTCAATATTATAATAGTATTAATATGCCATTTAGCCGAGGCTTTCATCCAAAGCGACTTACCAACATTCACATTGGATCCAGAGAGCTAAACCTGTCTCCCAGTCTATTCTGATTGTGAACTACTGTAGGATCTGGGTCCCTATTCATCAAGTATTTCTGATAAGGAGTGCTGATAAGGTTGGATAATTAGGATCGCTTTTGCCTTTTAGATCATAATGAATAAGAGGTTGAACCTGATCCTAGATCACCACTCCTACTCTGACAAGCTCTTTGAATATGGACCCACATTTGACCTTGCATTTACAAAAGGTTAATGTCCCAAACATCCAAAACTCAGATGAACTCTAATCAGCTGCTTCTCTCTCTCCGTTGAGGCGTCTTGTTCTCAGGCCGGGCCGGGTGTTGAGCAGTGAGCACTTCAAAGCATTGGTGCAAGATAAGCCCCTCTAGCAACAGGCCTAACAACCCTGAGCTCTCTAAATAAATCATGGCTTTCAGTTTCATCTGCTGCGTTCCCGCCCCCATGCACCCTCATTTTGGGGATGGAAGAGGGGCTAGAGATCCTCATGGTCAACGTGCAACGTGTGTGTATTCTAGGGGAGGTGTGTGAGAGAAAGTATGTGTTTTGTGGGGTGCTTTGTCCTTAATTATTTACATTTGCATAATTTAGCAGATGCTCTTATCCAGAGCGACTTACAGGCGCAATTAGGGTTAAGGGCCTTGCTCAAGGGCACACCGGCAGATTTTTCACATAGTCGGCTCGGAGATTTAAACCCCAGGTAGAGTAAACCACCCATCCAACCCCAGGTAGAGTAAACCACCCCAGGTAGAGTAAACCACCCCAGGTAGAGTAAACCACCCCAGGTAGAGTAAACAACCCATCCAACCCCAGGTAGAGTAAACCACCCCAGGTAGAGTAAACCACCCCAGGTAGAGGTAAAGAGGAATACTGTAGGACAGAAGGTTGAGCATGTCAGAACAACCTGTCTCTGAGTTACTGGTGTGTTCAACAGTGTGTGCTGTTTTAAATTCAACTGTCAGAACATGTACAGAACCAGAACCCTTGTGTGTTACACCTCACATCCCCTCTGTACCCACTGTCCTGTGTGTTACACCTCACATCCCCTCTGTACCCACTGTCCTGTGTGTTACACCTCACATCCCCTCTGTACCCACTGTCCTGTGTGTTACACCTCACATCCCCTCTGTACCCACTGTCCTGTGTGTTACACCTCACATCCCCTCTGTACCCACTGTCCTGTGTGTTACACCTCACATCCCCTCTGTACCCACTGTCCTGTGTGTTACACCTCACATCCCCTCTGTACCCACTGTCCTGTGTGTTACACCTCACATCCCCTCTGTACCCACTGTCCTGTGTGTTACACCTCACATCCCCTCTGTACCCACTGTCCTGTGTGTTACACCTCACATCCCCTCTGTACCCACTGTCCTGTGTGTTACACCTCACATCCCCTCTGTACCCACTGTCCTGTGTGTTACACCTCACATCCCCTCTGTACCCACTGTCCTGTGTGTTACACCTCACATCCCCTCTGTACCCACTGTCCTGTGTGTTACACCTCACATCCCCTCTGTACCCACTGTCCTGTGTGTTACACCTCACATCCCCTCTGTACCCACTGTCCTGTGTGTTACACCTCACATCCCCTCTGTACCCACTGTCCTGTGTGTTACACCTCACATCCCCTTTGTACCCACTGTCCTGCAGCTTTCTTCTCATTTGACAGCCCTGCTTCAAGCCTTCAATCAGTTAAGAGTGGCGGACTGCTTCCTGAATGGCACCCTGTTCTCTTTAAAGGGACCTTGTGTTGACCCGGGCCTGCAGGGTATCCCATAGGCCCCACTTTTAGCTTTGATTCTCACTAGTGAGCCAGCCGTGCCTAGCAGAGCTTAGTACTGGCCTGGTTACATATCCACCGTAGTACTGGAACCACAATGTGAACAGACCAGATATCTAAGCCAGCAGGGTGCAGTTCAGGTTGGCACCGTGGTGTGAAGCTGGTATTAGATGGTGCACAGAAGGATGGACACGGGAGTGTAAGTCTAATTGTCTTGGCTGAAGAAGTATGTAGCTACAGTACGTGTCTATTCTCCAGTGGGCTGCAGTACTTCACATGGTCAACACTGAACACTTTCTACTTCCCTTTTTCCACCACTTCTATCTGTTCTTTTTACTAAATAATAGTTTGAACAGCCTGCCAGGTGAAAGCACTTCTGGCAAGGCCTCTATCTTCTTCTTCTCTCCTCAGTTTACCTCCACTTGTGTTCTGTAAGGTTTGGAGGCCAGGCCATCGAAGAACACTACTGGAACTATCAGGAAATAGGTTGTTCAATCTCCTGGGCCCATGGTACGGTTAAATATCACTTTAATGCACCGGTGTTATGAAGGAGGTGAATGAACTGTAATGAATGACTTCCCTTCAGAAAGTGGCCTGTGTGCCGGTCTTTTGGGTCAGTGGCTCATTATGATAATGTATTGCATCAAGAAGCTGCCCATCCTGCCCTTCCCCTGGTGTGTGTGTGTGTGTGTGTGTGTGTGTGTGTGTGTGTGTGTGTGTGTGTGTGTGTGTGTGTGTGTGTGTGTGTGTGTGTGTGTGTGTGAGTGTGAGTGAGTGAGTGAGTGAGTGATCCACATCAATCCACTATTCATGTCTTGTATTGCACGGCCACTCCAAGAAATTGATGCCGCTCTGCCTCCTGCAGCGCCAGGACTAGGAGCCCTGTGTACTCTGCCTCCTGCAGAGCCAGGCCAAGGAGCCCTGTGGACTCTGCCTCCTGCAACGCCAGGACAAGGAGCCCTGTGGACTCTGCCTCCTGCAGCGCCAGGACAAGGAGCCCCGTGGACTCTGCCTCCTGCAACACCAGGACAAGGAGCCCTGTGGACTCCGCCTCCTGCAGCGCCAGGACAAGGAGCCCTGTGGACTCTGCCTCCTGTAACGCCAGGACAAGGAGCCCTGTGGACTCTGCCTCCTGCAGAGCCAGGACAAGGAGCCCTGTGGACTCTGCCTCCTGCAGAGCCAGGACAAGGAGCCCTGTGGACTCTGCCTCCTGCAACGCCAGGACAAGAAGCCCTGTGGGCTCTGCCTCCTGCAACGCCAGAACAAGGAGCCCTGTGGACTCTGCCTCCTGCAGAGCCAGGACAAGAAGCCCTGTGGACTCTGCCTCCTGCAGAGCCAGGACAAGGAGCCCTGTGGACTCTGCCTCCTGCAGAGCCAGGACAAGGAGCCCTGTGGACTCTGCCTCCTGTAACGCCAGGACAAGGAGCCCTGTGGACTCTGCCTCCTGCAACGCCAGGACAAGGAGCCCTGCAGAGTTCCACAAGACCTGAGTTCAAACACTATTTGAAATCTTGAAACAGTTATGGTGTTTGTTCTAGCTTGGCTGGAGAGCCATATAGGCAGGATTTACCGTATTGGGGACTACTCTATTGGCTCATTGCGCCAGGCAAGCTGAATTAAGCCCAGATTTAGTATCTCTTACAAGAGGACTAGAGACTGTCTGCTTTTCAATCAGATAACGCACCATAGAAAACAGTTCAAAAGGGCTGTCTTCAGCCTTTTAAACATCTCAGGGATTTTTGTGCAGTTCTCCAAACGACCGAGATGATGACATGAACAGTGCAGTGGGTTGGTCTCGGACACCACATACTGAGGTCACCATCCAATTGAATAGGCCTAGGTCTCAGCTATATCATGCATGACATGAACAATGTACACTTTATGCCTGTACAATGTGGGCTGTAGCAATGAATCTTTCTCCATTTAGAGGGCAGTTAGCCTGGCTGACATAACATTGCATTTTCATGTCGTAATCCAAACCTCATTCTCACATGATGGAATTAAACATCATACTTTGTGTCCGGGTTCCCAGGCCACAGTCATCCACCTTTTCGTAATTAATGGAATGTGGACTCTGTTTTTTTTATGGTATCGATTTGGATTCTATTGCAGTCAGAGATCATGTGGAGAAATTCCTCTTGCAGCTTGGGGGAGGGGGGGGGTGGTGTGTGTGGCATATTCTGTCATCAGTATTCTTGGTGTTGCTCCGAAATAGGACGGTCAGGCCCTGGAGGTCGGTCTGCAGAGAATCTAATACAACAGCAAATGATCAAACAGGCTGATTTGTAATGTGATGAGGCTCGGCACAGGCCAAGAGGGTAATGCTGCTATACTGGCAGACTGTGCTAATTTACAAGCTTGTGACAATCAGTCGCAGGTCCTGCACAGCTGAGAGGGTGTGTGTGTGTGTGTGTGTGTGTGTGTGTGTGTGTGAGAGTGTGTGTGTGTGGAGGGTGAGGGATTTGTTATGTAGGAGTAGGATGTGCTGCATGACATGAGGGACTTGTTATGTAGGAATAGGATGTGCTGCATGACTTGAGGGACTTGTTAAGGAGGAATAGGATGTGCTGCATGACATGAGGGACTTGTTTTGTAGGAATAGGATGTGCTGCATGACATGAGGGACTTGTTTTGTAGGAATAGGATGTGCTGCATGACATGAGGGACTTGTTTTGTAGGAACAGGATGTGCTGCATGACATGAGGGACTTGTTTTCAGGGTTGATTTATTTTTGATCCCGTTAGAAAGAGATGTTGATTTTGATACTAACAGAGATATGGGGATGACCTTGGTGTGGTTTGGATCCATAGAGGTTCAGAGTCAACAGCTCAACTCAACTCACTTCATCTATCGTGAATGTGTTATTTGTCTAGCTATCTGTTTTCCACTCAGTGTCTGAAGGTCTATTTTGTATGCCAACAAAAAACAACCTTTGTGGAACAGGAAAATAGATCTAAATGGTAACATGCTGTAACATCTGTAGCTAGCTCTCGACTCTTAACTATCTAACATCAGCTAACTTGAATATCTCATTTTGTGAGACACAGCAATAGCTACATCGGTGTATTGATAGTAATCTCCCATAGCTGCTATCTGTGTGAACAACAGTGATACAGCTTCA
Organism: Oncorhynchus mykiss; assembly: GCF_013265735.2. Classification (NCBI taxonomy): domain Eukaryota; kingdom Metazoa; phylum Chordata; class Actinopteri; order Salmoniformes; family Salmonidae; genus Oncorhynchus; species Oncorhynchus mykiss. The sequence continues at coordinate 85,672,753 of NC_048565.1, forward strand.
TACCCCCAAAGCTGATGGGACGTCTTTCACAGTTAATCCTGTAATGGCCAAAGCTGATGGGATGTCTTTCACAGTTAATCCTGTAATGGCCAAAGCTGATGGGACGTCTTTCCCAGTTAATCCTGTAATGGCCAAAGCTGATGGGACGTCTTTCCCAGTTAATCCTGTAATGGCCAAAGTTGATGGGACGTCTTTCCCAGTTAATCCTGTAATGGCCAAAGTTGATGGGACGTCTTTCCCAGTTAATCCTGTAATGGTCAAAGCTGATTGGATGGCTTGCCCAGTTAACCCTGTAATGAAGCTAATAGCTAACTAACTAAAGTAGAGGACATGGCTACATTATAATTTGTCTTTAGACAGTTCATTAGCCGAGGCACTTATGCACTATCGGCTGCCTAGGCTAATAATTCCTATTAGTTTTGGGGTTCTGTGGGTTACAATCCAAGGGAAATGTTTCCCATCAACATTGTGCCGATATATTTCCTTGAAATGCCTGTGCAGGGGAGTCTGTTGTCCTTTGTTTCAGACATATTGTTCCTGGAGAGGACTACATGGGGAGCTTGTTTTGTCAGGGCTGTCTATCCCTCTCTAGATGGACAACATTCTGGATCAAGGTGTGGATGACTCTGAAGAGGAATTGAATACTTTGTAGTTGATACAGGGTCGGCAGCAGCGCAGGGCCCCTGGATAGAGAGCAATTGTGGGGGGTTAGGTGCCTTGCTCGTGGGCACAATGGCAGGAGATGACCAGTAGCCTTCCAGCTGCCAGTTTAGTTCCATTGTTGTGTTGCCTGGCCTGGGGCTTAAACCAACAACCTTCCAGCTGCCAGTTTAGTTCCATTGACATTGTTGTGTTGCCTGGCTAGGGCTCTAGGGCTAGACTACTACATGACCAGGATCAGGATCAGGAAACACTGCTCTAGGGCTAGACTACTACATGACCAGGATCAGGAAACACTGCTCTAGGGCTAGACTACTACATGACCAGGATCAGGAAACACTGCTCTAGGGCTAGACTACTACATGACCAGGATCAGGAAACACTGCTCTAGGGCTAGACTACTACATGACCAGGATCAGGAAACACTGCTCTAGGGCTAGACTACTACATGACCAATGACCAGGAAACACTGCTCTAGGGCTGGGCTACTACAGGACCAATGACCAGGAAACACTGCTCTAGGGCTAGACTACTACATGACCAATGACCAGGAAACACTGCTCTAGGGCTAGACTACTACAGGACCAATGACCAGGAAACACTGCTCTAGGGCTAGACTACTACATGACCAATGATCAGGAAACACTGCTCTAGGGCTAGACTACTACATGACCAGGATCAGGAAACACTGCTCTAGGGCTAGACTACTACATGACCAGGATCAGGAAACACTGCTCTAGGGCTAGACTACTACATGATCAGGATCAGGAAACACTGCTCTAGCGCTAGACTACTACATGTTCAGGATCAGGATCAGGAAACACTGCTCTAGGGCTGGGCTACTACAGGAGCACTTAACCAGTGTGGTGCTATGACTACAATGGTTCAAGCCCAGGATAACACAGAAATGGGTATAGAACTGAACTGGTAGCCAGAAGGATCCTATGGACCATCTCCTGCCTTTGTGCCCTTGAGCAAGGCAGTTAACGCCCCACAATTGGTCTCCAGCCAGGGGTGCAGCACTGTAGCGTGTTGGGAGAAGCAAAATGTACTTTATTTTCCATTGGTTAGAACGGAACTCTCTCCATGTTCTTGTCACAAGATGACTCTGCACATCTCTACACCCACATCACTGTTGCCTCCACTGCACCACTGTACAGTTATTCCATGTATTGTACTACACTGCCATTACTGTGTGTTTATTCCATGTACTGTACTACACTGCCATTACTGTGTGTTTATTCCATGTATTGTACTACACTGCCATTACTGTGTGTTTATTCCATGTACTGTACTACACTGCCATTACTGTGTGTTTCGCTACTATGTAATTGTGCTATGTAAACTATTCTGTATCTTTAGAACACATCTATTGAGTTTATTGCTATGCCTACTTCAATATTTGACACTGAAACACTAATGTCTCTACCACTATGGCTGCCTACTTTGAGTATTATTGTGATTGAGTTGTTTATCGTGAAAGATTGTGATATTTTGAGAGTCTAATATATCACATTTACAGAGAGCTGAAATGAGACCTTTGAACTTGAGATGGGTTAAATGGAAAACTAACAGAAATCTGGACACTGACAGACCTATAGCATCTCACATGTAGCCTAATATTAAATGAACTCCTGCGGAATTAAGTATTTCTTGAAGTACAATGAAACATCAAATGTTATTTTTGTCTCGGAAAAAGGATTTGAGAAATATGGTAAGATGTATTTCTTTCAGTGTCTGAAAAATATGCATCACTGACAAAGTGAATTATTAGCAGAAACATGGATTTGACTTTTCACTGCTTTTAATCTGCAAATGTTTGCAAGGGGAGAATATTTATCTACCCTGTTTAGAGCTATTGTGTTTTCTACTTGGCCCCGTAGAGAGGAGCGACATTCAACGAGAAAGCTTTACAGCTCCATGATTGATGCATTCATTCATTCATTCATTCATTCATTTAACACATTTATTTTGTGAGGGTCTGTTAATGTATTATGTATTAGCCTATCCTTTATTTGTCTTCTAGGGCAACACATTATGACTGAAGGAAAGCTGCAGGCCTAGCTTAGGCCTATTTGACAAGACAAGTTGACTATATTAGCCTAGCAAATTTGGTAAATTATAAGCAGATAAATATTCAAATGAGACTTAAGAGTGTATTTTTTTTCCTACACCCCCACCGTCTCTGCCTGTTATGCAAAACAGGCTACCATTAGGCTACAGTGTCCGAGGCACGCCTCCCCTACACGGTCCATCGCCTCTCGCCACTATCCAGGCCAAGTAGCCCACTTCCTCTGAAGTGTCTGGCTGGCTAGCTCCGCCTCCGACTTCTCCATACACTGACCAGGCTACATGTGACCTCGCTTTCCCCTCTGTATAAGTAGACTGTTGACTTGTTCTGCCTGGAACGTGCACTTTACATGTTTTACATGTTTTACATGTTTAGCCGGATGTAGAATGGGGCCACGCCTCCTAAATGGGTTTGCTATTGTTTACGTTCCAAAAAAGGTCTATACAGTTATTTTGAGGATCTCTCTACTCTGTGCAGTAGAACTAGGATGTATTGTCCTCGTCTCTTGGGGAGGTACATAGGCTACACTAAAGTAAAGTGGTGAAAGAGAGGCCAGATTGAATTGAATTGAACAGAGTGTACTAAGTGTTTCCAATGTCTCATCACAAACCCCCAAATGTGAAAACCCCCACTGGTGCGCACACACAGGCGCGCGCACAGGCGCACACACAGGCGCACACACAGGCGCACACACAGGCGCGCGCACACACACACACACACAACTAAGATTTCCACCAATCTCCACCAAGTTCTTTTGTCACAGTGGCATTTCACTGTAAGTCTCCCCTGACATTACATTCTCACATAAATGTAATATATTTTGGCTGTCTGGGAACGACAGGAGTCCGACACACACACACACACAGTGTCCAGGAGGGCTGGCAGGGAGGGAGCTAGCTGATGCCCTTGCGCTGTTTGTTAGTTTAAAACGATAATAAAGATGAGTTATTTCACAATGCAGCTGCGCTGCTGCCAGAAGAGGTTTGGGTCTCACCTGGCAAAGTTTCCCATACAGGACTTCGCTGCTGTCGCTTGGCTTTCTCTGCCTTTTTTCCAACTGTTAACAATGATAACATAGTGGTGGAGAGGGTGTTTGAATCAAGTTAGAAGCCAGAGAACAATCAAAAGGAAAATCTTTAAGAAGATCTTTGAGTGTCAAGATTCCGCTAGGAATTGACAGGTCCAGTAAGTTTCAGTATTTTTGGAACGGAAGAGACGAATTTAGTTGCCGTACTTCCGAGAACATAAACACTTGCACCTTTCATAACGAGCTTGCGAGGGATGGAGAGAGAAGGGAGAGAGAAGGGAGGGCAGGTCAGTCACCAGACAGTCAGAACCGTGCACTAGGCCTATCTATCAGTATAGGCAGGTCAGACACCAGACAGACAGTCAGAACCGTGCACTAGGCCGATCTATCAGTATAGGCAGGTCAGGCACCAGACAGACAGTCAGAACCGTGCACTAGGCCTATCTATCAGTATAGGCAGGTCAGACACCACACAGACAGTCAGAACCGTGCACTAGGCCTATCTATCGGCAATCAAAAACTGTAACAGCATTCCACTGTGAGAATCTTGCAATTTTTTGGCTTGCAATGTCTCGCAGCTTCATTAAAGCAGGACCTATCATCAATGACTTATGCTCTTCTAAATGCAACAGAATGAATACTGAACACACTTACTGCACTGACTCAGATGACTGATGATTGGCTAAAATAAATGCATAAGATGATAGTTGGATCTGTATTGTTAGATTTCAGTGCAGCCTTTGACGTTATTGATCATAATTTGTTATTGAAAAAACTCCCTTGTTATGAGTTTACATCACCAGCCACATGGTTGGAGAGTTACTTCTCTAATAGAACTCAGTGTTCTTCAATGGAAGCTCATCTAACATCAGATATGTACAGTGCGGTGTCCCTCAGGGCAGTTCCCTTGTTGCCTTACTGTTCTCTATTTTTACAAATGATTTGCCACTTGTTTTACAATAAGCTAAAATGACTATGTTTGCTGATGATTGCACACACTACACTCTACATATTGTCACCAGCTCACTCAGACTCTTAGCAAGGAGTTACAGGCTGTGTCAGAATGGGCTCTTAGACTCTTAGCAAGGAGTTACAGGCTGTGTCAGAATGGTTTCTTAGACTCTTAGCAAGGAGTTACAGGCTGTGTCAGAATGGGCTCTTAGACTCTTAGCAAGGAGTTACAGGCTGTGTCAGAATGGGCTCTTAGACTCTTAGCAAGGAGTTACAGGCTGTGTCAGAATGGGCTCTTAGACTCTTAGCAAGGAGTTACAGGCTGCGTCAGAATGGGCTCTTAGACTCTTAGCAAGGAGTTACATGCTGTGTCAGAATGGGCTCTTAGACTCTTAGCAAGGAGTTACAGGCTGTGTCAGAATGGGCTCTTAGACTCTTAGCAAGGAGTTACATGCTGTGTCAGAATGGGCTCTTAGACTCTTAGCAAGGAGTTACAGGCAGTGTCAGAATGGGCTCTTAGACTCTTAGCAAGGAGTTACATGCTGTGTCAGAATGGGCTCTTAGACTCTTAGCAAGGAGTTACAGGCTGTGTCAGAATGGGCTCTTAGACTCTTAGCAAGGAGTTACAGGCTGTGTCAGAATGGGCTCTTAGACTCTTAGCAAGGAGTTACAGGCTGTGTCAGAATGGGCTCTTAGACTCTTAGCAAGGAGTTACATGCTGTGTCAGAATGGGCTCTTAGACTCTTAGCAAGGAGTTACAGGCTGTGTCAGAATGGGCTCTTAGACTCTTAGCAAGGAGTTACAGGCTGTGTCAGAATGGGCTCTTAGACTCTTAGCAAGGAGTTACAGGCTGTGTCAGAATGGGCAATTTCACATAAACTGGTCTTAAAGACATCTAAAACCAAAAGCATTGAATTTGGTTCAAAGCTTAGACTTAAACTTCAACTGGAGTTGTACATAAAGGGTTTGGACATTGAAGAAGTTGAAGAAGCTGAACTCCTAGGAGTAACACTAGATGTTCAGTTTTCATGGTCAAGTCATGTTGACAGTTGTTGTGAAGATGGAGAGAGGTGGTATATCTGTTTTTTTAAAAAGATGTTGTTCTGTGTTGTTGACACAAAGGTAAACTGTTCTAGTGCAGGCTTGTCCCGTCTTGATTACTGTCCGGTAATATGGTCAGGTGCAGTAAAGAAAGACCTAGAAAAGCTGCAGCTGGCTCAAAACAAAAAGCAGCATGCCTTATCTTAACAGAACTAACATCAATAACATGAATGATAGTAATTCAGGGTTGAGGAGAAATTGACTACAGCTCTTCTAGACTTTTTAAGAAACGTGTGTGTTGAAAATGTCTAACCACTTGTATAATCTATTTGCATGCACTTGAAACAGACAGACATACCCCACCAGCCAGACATACCCCACCAGACAGACATACCCCACCAGACAGACATACCCCACCAGACAGACATACCCCACCAGACAGACATACCCCACCAGACAGACATACCCCACCAGACAGACAGACATACCCCACCAGACAGACAGACATACCCCACCAGACAGACAGACACACCCCACCAGACAGACAGACACACCCCACCAGACAGACAGACACACCCCACCAGACAGACAGACACACCCCACCAGACAGACAGACACACCCCACCAGACAGACAGACACACCCCACCAGACAGACACACACACCCCACCAGACAGACAGACACACCCCACCAGACAGACACACACACCCCACCAGACAGACAGACACACCCCACCAGACAGACAGACATACCCCACCAGACAGACAGACACACCCCACCAGACAGACAGACACACCCCACCAGACAGACAGACACACCCCACCAGACAGACAGACACACCCCACCAGACAGACAGACACACCCCACCAGACAGACAGACACACCCCACCAGACAGACAGACACACCCCACCAGACAGACAGACACACCCCACCAGACAGACAGACACACCCCACCAGACAGACACACACACCCCACCAGACAGACAGACACACCCCACCAGACAGACAGACACACCCCACCAGACAGACAGACACACCCCACCAGACAGACAGACACACCCCACCAGACAGACAGACACACCCCACCAGACAGACAGACATACCACTATAGGTTTCATCACGGTACCCAAACAAAAAACTGATTTAATGCGTCACTCAGTTATGTATAGAGTCATGTCATTGTGGAATGCTCTGTCACTAGAGGTTACTCAGTTATGTATAGAGTCATGTCATGGTGGAATGCTCTGTCACTAGAGGTTACTCAGTTATGTATAGAGCCATGTCATGGTGGAATGCTCTGTCACTAGAGGTTACTCAGTTATGTATAGAGCCATGTCATGGTGGAATGCTCTGTCACTAGAGGTCACTCAGTTATGTATAGAGCCATGTCATTGTGGAATGCTCTGTCACTAGAGGTTACTCAGTTATGTATAGAGCCATGTCATGGTGGAATGCTCTGTCACTAGAGGTTACTCAGTTATGTATAGAGTCATGCCATTGTGGAATGCTCTGTCACCAGAGGTTACTCAGTTATGTATAGAGTCATGTCATGGTGGAATGCTCTGTCACTAGAGGTTACTCAGTTATGTATAGAGTCATGTCATGGTGGAATGCTCTGTCACCAGAGGTTACTCAGTTATGTATAGAGTCATGTCATGGTGGAATGCTCTGTCACTAGAGGTTACTCAGTTATGTATAGAGCCATGTCATGGTGGAATGCTCTGTCACTAGAGGTTACTCAGTTATGTATAGAGCCATGTCATGGTGGAATGCTCTGTCACTAGAGGTCACTCAGTTATGTATAGAGCCATGTCATTGTGGAATGCTCTGTCACTAGAGGTTACTCAGTTATGTATAGAGCCATGTCATGGTGGAATGCTCTGTCACTAGAGGTTACTCAGTTATGTATAGAGTCATGCCATTGTGGAATGCTCTGTCACCAGAGGTTACTCAGTTATGTATAGAGTCATGTCATGGTGGAATGCTCTGTCACTAGAGGTTACTCAGTTATGTATAGAGTCATGTCATGGTGGAATGCTCTGTCACCAGAGGTTACTCAGTTATGTATAGAGTCATGTCATGGTGGAATGCTCTGTCACTAGAGGTTACTCAGTTATGTATAGAGTCATGTCATTGTGGAATGCTCTGTCACTAGAGGTTACTCAGTTATGTATAGAGCCATGTCATGGTGGAATGCTCTGTCACTAGAGGTTACTCAGTTATGTATAGAGCCATGTCATGGTGGAATGCTCTGTCACTAGAGGTCACTCAGTTATGTATAGAGCCATGTCATTGTGGAATGCTCTGTCACTAGAGGTTACTCAGTTATGTATAGAGTCATGTCATGGTGGAATGCTCTGTCACTAGAGGTTACTCAGTTATGTATAGAGCCATGTCATTGTGGAATGCTCTGCCACCAGAGGTTACTCAGTTATGTATAGAGTCATGTCATGGTGGAATGCTCTGTCACTAGAGGTTACTCAGTTATGTATAGAGCCATGTCATTGTGGAATGCTCTGTCACCAGAGGTTACTCAGTTATGTATAGAGTCATGTCATTGTGGAATGCTCTGTCACCAGAGGTTACTCAGTTATGTATAGAGCCATGTCATTGTGGAATGCTCTGCCACCAGAGGTTACTCAGACATAACGCTCAGCTTTAAAAAAGAGCTAAAAACAGATTTTCACGGTGCATCGCCTCTTCTAAAGATCTGATGTAACTGTACTGTTTATAAAAATATCAATATGTATAAAATATGAAGAACACCGGCTCTTTCCATGACATAGACGGACTAGTTGAATCCAGGTGAAAGCTATGATCCCTTATTGATGTCACTCGTTAAATCCACTTCAATCAGTGTAGATGAAGGAGAGGAGACAGGTTAAAGAAAGATTTTTAAGCCTTTAGACAATTGAGACACGGATTGTGTCTGTGTAGCATTCAGAGGGTGAATGGGCAAGACAACAGATTGAAGTGTCTTTTGAACGGGGTCTGGTAGCAGGTGTCAGGTGCACTGGTTTATGTGAAGAACTGCAACGCTCAACAGTTTCCTGTGTGTATCAAGAATGTTCCACCACCCAAAGGACATCCAGCCAAGTTGACACAACCGTGGGACACATTAGTGTCAACATGGTCCAGCATCCCTGTGGAACGCTTTCAACACCTTGTAGTCCACGCCCTTACGAATTGATTGGAGTCCACCTGTGGTAAATTCAATTGATTGGACATTTGGAAAGGCACACAGCTGTCTATATAAGGTCCCACAGTTGACAGCGCATGTCAGAGCAAAAACCAAGCCATGAGGTCAAAGAAATAGTCCGTAGAGCTCCGAGACAGGATTGTGTCGAGGTACAGATCTGGGGAAGGTCCTCAGCTGGCATGCCATCCAGCCCTGGAGGTTTCCCAGACTTAAAGGCTTTATTTACATCAGTAAGTTTCTCCTCTGGAATTTGGCCTTCTTTCTGTACAGTTGTTAATTTTACATTATTCAAATAAAAAAATGCTTACAATTGACTTTGGTTAGTAGAGATGGCGGGAACTGAAACGAATACATGGGCTTAAAGTACTTTACTTCCTCTTTCAAAATATATTTTGGTGAATCAGGGGTGACTTTGTCATTCGTAACAGTAAATCATATTTTGTAGCGTTTCTAGGTTGAAGGTTAATAAAGAATGGGGTCTTTTTGTCCACATATTCCATCCAGTTTGCTTTATTTGTTATAATATATTGCACTGGGTCTTTCTTGAATAAGTTCCTCCATGTCTTTTTGTTTTTCCTCTAACTTACTCTGAGCCTCTATGGTACAGTTTGTATTGCTATCTAACTGTACTGTTAGAACTTATTTCCTTGGTTAATATGGACTCTTTGGACCTAAATGTCTTTTGTTTTAGAGATGAGTACTGAATTTCATGGCCTCTAAAAGCACATTTAAAAGTGTCCCATACAATAAGGGGATCTGCTGTACCTATGTTGTGTTGCAAAAAGTCAGTTATAAATTCTTATGTCCTGGTCAAAAAATAAAAGTTACCATCCAATAGGCTTTGATTCAATGTCCAGTATCCTCTCCCACGTGGGAATTCTGGAAGAGTAATATATAAGCCAATTATTAGACGTTCCGACCGCATTCTGTCCCCTATCAACACTTTTTAAAACTTTTGGTGCCAGCGAGGATGACAAGAAAGTAGTCAAAACAACTAGCACATTGGTTATATATATTGTATTTATTTTAACGTAATATCTTATGTTTTGTCTATAACTCTTGTGTACTTTATAATGTGTTTGTTTTATGTGTACCGAAGGGAGAGTAGCTGCTGCATGTGCTGTGACTACTGGGGATCCTAATAAAGTCAACACTCGTATCATTAGCAAAGAGCAGGTGAGCCAGCGTGCGGGAGAGGGAGGAGGAGGCAGGCGATAGGCAAGGATATTGACGTGGGTGAGATGCAAGACCTCGCTCTCACACAGTCACACACAGTATCTGCATGTTCACGGGTTCACATCAAGCTGTTCACAGCGTGGAGGCCAGGGAACCAAAACAGAGGAAAAGTTGAGCCTGGCGCTTCAACCCACCCTGACTGTTGTCTGTCTGATAGAACACGTTTCCACCCTGACTGTTGTCTGTCTGATAGAACACATTTCCACCCTGACTGTTGTCTGTCTGATAGAACACGTTTCCACCCTGTCTGATGTCTGGCTGAGAACACGTTTCCACCCTGACTGTTGTCTGTCTGATAGAACACGTTTCCACCCTGACTGTTGTCTGTCTGATAGAACACGTTTCCACCCTGACTGTTGTCTGTCTGATAGAACACGTTTCCACCCTGACTGTTGTCTGTCTGATAGAACACGTTTCCACCCTGACTGTTGTCTGTCTGATAGAACACGTTTCCACCCTGACTGTTGTCTGTCTGATAGAACACGTTTCCACCCTGACTGTTGTCTGTCTGATAGAACACGTTTCCACCCTGACTGTTGTCTGTCTGATAGAACACGTTTCCACCCTGGCTGTTGTCTGTCTGATAGAACACGTTTCCACCCTGACTGTTGTCTGTCTGATAGAACACGTTTCCACCCTGACTGTTGTCTGTCTGATAGAACACGTTTCAACCCTGACTGTTGTCTGTCTGATAGAACACGTTTCCACCCTGACTGTTGTCTGTCTGATAGAACACGTTTCCACCCTGACTGTTGTCTGTCTGATAGAACACGTTTCCACCCTGACTGTTGTCTGTCTGATAGAACACGTTTCCACCCTGACTGTTGTCTGTCTGATAAAACACGTTTCCACCCTGACTGTTGTCTGTCTGATAGAACACGTTTCCACCCTGGCTGTTGTCTGTCTGATAGAACACGTTTCCACCTTGACTGTTGTCTGTCTGATAGAACACGTTTCAACCCTGACTGTTGTCTGTCTGATAGAACACGTTTCCACCCTGACTGTTGTCTGTCTGATAGAACACGTTTCCACCCTGACTGTTGTCTGTCTGATAGAACACGTTTCCACCCTGACTGTTGTCTGTCTGATTGAACACGTTTCCACCCTGACTGTTGTCTGTCTGATAGAACACGTTTCCACCCTGACTGTTGTCTGTCTGATAGAACACGTTTCCACCCTGACTGTTGTCTGTCTGATAGAACACGTTTCCACCCTGACTGTTGTCTGTCTGATAGAACACGTTTCAACCCTGTCTGATGTCTGGCTGAGAACACGTTTCCACCCTGACTGTTGTCTGTCTGATAGAACACGTTTCCACCCTGACTGTTGTCTGTCTGATAGAACACGTTTCCACCCTGACTGTTGTCTGTCTGATAGAACACGTTTCAACCCTGTCTGATGTCTGGCTGAGAACACGTTTCCACCCTGACTGTTGTCTGTCTGATAGAACACGTTTCCACCCTGACTGTTGTCTGTCTGATAGAACACGTTTCCACCCTGACTGTTGTCTGTCTGATAGAACACGTTTCCACCCTGACTGTTGTCTGTCTGATAGAACACGTTTCAACCCTGTCTGATGTCTGGCTGAGAACACGTTTCCACCCTGACTGTTGTCTGTCTGATAGAACACGTTTCCACCCTGACTGTTGTCTGTCTGATAGAACACGTTTCCACCCTGACTGTTGTCTGTCTGATAGAACACGTTTCCACCCTGACTGTTGTCTGTCTGATAGAACACGTTTCCACCCTGACTGTTGTCTGTCTGATAGAACACGTTTCCACCCTGGCTGTTGTCTGTCTGATAGAACACGTTTCCACCCTGACTGTTGTCTGTCTGATAGAACACGTTTCCACCCTGACTGTTGTCTGTCTGATAGAACACGTTTCCACCCTGACTGTTGTCTGTCTGATAGAACATGTTTCCACCCTGACTGTTGTCTGTCTGATAGAACACGTTTCCACCCTGACTGTTGTCTGTCTGATAGAACACGTTTCAACCCTGTCTGATGTCTGGCTGAGAACACGTTTCCACCCTGACTGTTGTCTGTCTGATAGAACACGTTTCCACCCTGACTGTTGTCTGTCTGATAGAACACGTTTCCACCCTGACTGTTGTCTGTCTGATAGAACACGTTTCCACCCTGACTGTTGTCTGTCTGATAGAACACGTTTCCACCCTGACTGTTGTCTGTCTGATAGAACACGTTTCCACCCTGACTGTTGTCTGTCTGATAGAACACGTTTCCACCCTGACTGTTGTCTGTCTGATAGAACACGTTTCAACCCTGTCTGATGTCTGGCTGAGAACACGTTTCCACCCTGGCTGTTGTCTGTCTGATAGAACACGTTTCCACCCTGACTGTTGTCTGTCTGATAGAACACGTTTCCACCCTGACTGTTGTCTGTCTGATAGAACACGTTTCCACCCTGACTTGTCTGTCTGATAGAACACGTTTCCACCCTGACTGTTGTCTGTCTGATAGAACACGTTTCCACCCTGACTGTTGTCTGTCTGATAGAACACGTTTCCACCCTGACTGTTGTCTGTCTGATAGAACACGTTTCCACCCTGACTGTTGTCTGTCTGATAGAACACGTTTCAACCCTGTCTGATGTCTGGCTGAGAACACGTTTCCACCCTGACTGTTGTCTGTCTGATAGAACACGTTTCCACCCTGACTGTTGTCTGTCTGATAGAACACGTTTCCACCCTGACTGTTGTCTGTCTGATAGAACACGTTTCAACCCTGTCTGATGTCTGGCTGAGAACACGTTTCCACCCTGACTGTTGTCTGTCTGATAGAACACGTTTCCACCCTGACTGTTGTCTGTCTGATAGAACACGTTTCCACCCTGACTGTTGTCTGTCTGATAGAACACGTTTCCACCCTGACTGTTGTCTGTCTGATAGAACACGTTTCCACCCTGACTGTTGTCTGTCTGATAGAACACGTTTCCACCCTGGCTGTTGTCTGTCTGATAGAACACGTTTCCACCCTGACTGTTGTCTGTCTGATAGAACACGTTTCCACCCTGGCTGTTGTCTGTCTGATAGAACACGTTTCCACCCTGACTGTTGTCTGTCTGATAGAACACGTTTCCACCCTGACTGTTGTCTGTCTGATAGAACACGTTTCCACCCTGACTGTTGTCTGTCTGATAGAACACGTTTCCACCCTGACTGTTGTCTGTCTGATAGAACACGTTTCCACCCTGACTGTTGTCTGTCTGATAGAACACGTTTCCACCCTGACTGTTGTCTGTCTGATAGAACACGTTTCAACCCTGTCTGATGTCTGTCTGATAGAACACGTTTCCACCCTGACTGTTGTCTGTCTGATAGAACACGTTTCCACCCTGACTTGAACATGGGTGGCCTTTGCACGCACCCCCCCCCCCCCCCCCCCCCCTTCACAATTGGTAAAATTGTATGACCAGAAGTGAAGCTGTATCTTCTGGTTCTCAAATTGGGTTTGATCTCATGCTGGCCCACTGTACCTTCCTAGGGGGCCTGATCTCATGCTGGCCCACTGTACCTTCCTAGGGGGCCTGATCTCATGCTGGCCCACTGTACCTTCCTAGGGGGCTTGATCTCATGCTGGCCCACTGTACCTTCCTAGGGGGCCTGATCTCATTCTGGCCCACTGTACCTTCCTAGGGGGCCTGATCTCATGCTGGCCCACTGTACCTTCCTAGGGGGCTTGATCTCATGCTGGCCCACTGTACCTTCCTAGGGGGCCTGATCTCATGCTGGCCCACTGTACCTTCCTAGAGGGCTTGATCTCATGCTGGCACACTGTATCTTCCTAGGGGGCTTGATCTCATGCTGGCCCACTGTGCCTTCCTAGGGGGCCTGATCTCATGCTGGCCCACTGTGCCTTCCTAGAGGGCTTGATCTCATGCTGGCACACTGTATCTTCCTAGGGGGCTTGATCTCATGCTGGCCCACTGTGCCTTCCTAGGGGGCCTGATCTCATGCTGGCCCACTGTGCCTTCCTAGGGGTTTTTGTTTCATTAGACATGCTAAAAGTGTTCTCACACACACCTTGTGTTTCCATTTGATGACAATACCTTTGAAGTTAACTCATTGGGGTTAGAGCTGTGTTGCTCAATATTTCCAATATCGTTAGATGCCAGAGAACAATCAACAGGAAAATCTTTAAGAAGATCGTTTGAAAGAAAGTGTTTTACTTTAAAAGTTTGCTGATAGGAGTTTTGTCTGTGGAGTAGCCTTACTGTTATCTGATAGGAGTTTTGTCTGTGGGGTAGCCTTACTGTTATCTGATAGGAGTTTGTCTGTGGGGTAGCCTTACTGTTATCTGATAGGAGTTTTGTCTGTGGAGTAGCCTTACTGTTATCTGATAGGAGTTTGTCTGTGGGGTAGCCTTACTGTTATCTGATAGGAGTTTTGTCTGTGGGGTAGCCTTACTGTTATCTGATAGGAGTTTGTCTGTGGGGTAGCCTTACTGTTATCTGATAGGAGTTTTGTCTGTGGGGTAGCCTTACTGTTATCTGATAGGAGTTTTGTCTGTGGGGTAGCCTTACTGTTATCTGATAGGAGTTTTGTCTGTGGGGTAGCCTTACTGTTATCTGATAGGAGTTTTGTCTGTGGGGTAGCCTTACTGTTATCTGATAGGAGTTTGTCTGTGGGGTAGCCTTACTGTTATCTGATAGGAGTTTGTCTGTGGGGTAGCCTTACTGTTATGTTAGTCCCATCATGTAGCAATATCCAGTGTTCATTTTCAAATTCAATATCTGTGATCCAGTCAGATAACAACAAGCAAGCAATGATATACTGTAAAATGAATCTCAGATTAAATATTTGTTTTTGTTTATTTGTACAGATGTTAGGCTTAGTTTTTAATTAAAAATGGCATGTTTTGATAATCTATCCACTTTGAAGAAATCCTTAGAAATCCTCTTTTGCGTCCCAGTTGGGAGCAAGGGTTTTTGGGGAAAGCTATAATAAGGCCAGAAGAACTTAGTGGAGGGCTGATGTATGCCACTTAATTATTTAGTTGTCTCTCTCTCTACGCTTCCCCTTCTGTCTAGGGGTTAATAATGTGCTACTTTTCTTCACTGGTCAGGTGTTCTCTTCTCCCTCTCATAGCAACATTACATCTGCTTAGGGAGCAGAAGCCTCGTTTACACTAAATATCTGGATGTGCCATTTATGAAAAGAACAGGTACGTATACATAAAATACATGTATTTCTAAACTTGGCGCACGCCGTACATAGGTATGTCTCTCGTTATAAATCAGACCTGTCGTAAAACTGTGCACGTGTGAACGAGAATTATAACTCTGTCAGAAAAACACCCTCCATTCACCTTTTATGGTGACGATAACACCCTTCATTCACCCTTTTGTGGTGACCATAACACCCTTCATTCACCATTTTATGGTGGCCATAAAATTCACCCTTTTATGGTGACGATAACACCCTTCATTCACCCTTTTATGGTGACCATAACACCCTTTTTTTGCTGTATAATGTGGAACTATTGGACTTTGGCCACGGCAGTTTCTGCTTTCTAAAAGAGAGAGCAATGGCAAATTTGATCCCATTTCTCTAGAGGTGTGACGGGGCAGAATGTTTTCATCTATTACAGGGACTTTTCATATCTAAACATGCTGCCTAAAGCCAGTGCCAAACACTTGATTGATTGTATTTTAGAAACAAGTTCAAAGTAAAATGCTACCACCCACACTTCTATGGAAAAGATAAATAGTTGTTGACTATTTAGTTTGTCAATAGATTGTGTTTCTATCTGCGTTGGTACAGAGGCTCTGAGATGAAGTAGGTTTATGATGTCACGCCTACCCATACTGTCACATCTTTTACATCAACTACCAGTACTGGGTTTGTACTGGGTTTGCACAATGTACTGGGTTTGCACAATGTTTCTATATTTTACATCAACTACCAGTCTATGTACTGGGTTTGCACAATGTTTCTGTCTTTTACATCAACTACCAGTCTATGTACTGGGTTTGCACAATGTTTCTATCTTTTACATCAACTACCAGTCTATGTACTGGGTTTGCACAATGTTTCTATATTTTACATCAACTACCAGTCTATGTACTGGGTTTGCACAATGTTTCTGTCTTTTACATCAACTACCAGTCTATGTACTGGGTTTGCACAATGTTTCTATATTTTACATCAACTACCAGTCTATGTACTGGGTTTGCACAATGTTTCTGTCTTTTACATCAACTACCAGTCTATGTACTGGGTTTGCACAATGTTTCTGTCTTTTACATCAACTACCAGTCTATGTACTGGGTTTGCACAATGTTTCTGTCTTTTACATCAACTACCAGTCTATGTACTGGGTTTGCACAATGTTTCTGTCTTTTACATCAACTACCAGTCTATGTACTGGGTTTGCACAATGTTTCTGTCTTTTACATCAACTACCAGTCTATGTACTGGGTTTGCACAATGTTTCTGTCTTTTACATCAACTACCAGTCTATGTACTGGGTTTGCACAATGTTTCTATATTTTACATCAACTACCAGTCTATGTACTGGGTTTGCACAATGTTTCTGTCTTTTACATCAACTACCAGTCTATGTACTGGGTTTGCACAATGTTTCTATCTTTTACATCAGCTACCAGTCTATGTACTGGGTTTGCACAATGTTTCTATCTTTTACATCAACTACCAGTCTATGTACTGGGTTTGCACAATGTTTCTATCTTTTACATCAACTACCAGTCTATGTACTGGGTTTGCACAATGTTTCTATATTTTACATCAACTACCAGTCTATGTACTGGGTTTGCACAATGTTTCTATCTTTTACATCAACTACCAGTCTATGTACTGGGTTTGCACAATGTTTCTATCTTTTACATCAACTACCAGTCTATGTACTGGGTTTGCACAATGTTTCTATCTTTTACATCAACTACCAGTCTATGTACTGGGTTTGCACAATGTTTCTATCTTTTACATCAACTACCAGTCTATGTACTGGGTTTGCACAATGTTTCTGTCTTTTACATCAGCTACCAGTCTATGTACTGGGTTTGCACAATGTTTCCATTTTTTGCATTAACCTTTGCTGTATCTGGCAAAGGACTGGGACAGTTTCTGAAAGAGTAAAGGATGGCAAATGGTTGTGGAGCTGTCAGCACAACGTTTTAACCCCCCCCCCCCCCCAATATCACCCATTTGCACAAAAGACTTACTGGCCTGCCTGCATTACAAATCGCCAACCACTAGTGAATGTGCATACATGGTCTAAAGTTTGTGTGGAGGAAAGGGCATTCTCACTCCAAGTTCAGTTTTTATGAATGCCAACTTTTGCGGGAAAAATGGCGCAAATGTTTTGGGGTTTATTTTGTACGTACGCAATGTTTATAAATGAGGCCTATCTATCAACTATTTTTGCATTTGACTTAGCCTACCTGAAGTGTTTGACTATTCCTGCACTTTTGGTACCATTCTATTGGGTCCATTGCGCCAGGAAAGCTGCCAAGCTGAAGTAAGCCCATCCAAAAGTATTTGAACCCAACACTGGTCTGTTCAAGAGTAATGGAAGATCTGCTGTAATGTGGTGTGACCTATTCCCTGAGTATCTTAATATTCATAGTGTTATGATGAATGTGTGTGTGTGTGGCACAATGGAACAATATAATTAGTTCCCCATATGCACATAATGCCTAGTGGCAGGAAGCTGTGCACTAGTTTCCTTTCCAGCCATTTGTTTCTTGTCAGCAATCAGCCTAGAGTAGACTGATCCACACTGAGGTAACTCAGCCTAGAGTAGACTGATCCTCACGGAGGTAACTCGACCTAGAGTAGACTGATCCTCACGGAGGTAACTCAGCCTAGAGTAGACTGATCCTCACTGAGGTAACTCAGCCTAGAGTAGACTGATCCTCACAGAGGTAACTCAGCCTAGAGTAGACTGATCCACATTGAGGTAACTCAGCCTAGAGTAGACTGATCCTCACGGAGGTAACTCGACCTAGAGTAGACTGATCCTCACGGAGGTAACTCAGCCTAGAGTAGACTGATCCTCACTGAGGTAACTCAGCCTAGAGTAGACTGATCCTCACAGAGGTAACTCAGCCTAGAGTAGACTGATCCACACTGAGGTAACTCAGCCTAGAGTAGACTGATCCTCACAGAGGTAACTCAGCCTAGAGTAGACTGATCCACACTGAGGTAACTCGGCCTAGAGTAGACTGATCCTCACGGAGGTAACTCGGCCTAGAGTAGACTGATCCTCACTGAGGTAACTCGGCCTAGAGTAGACTGATCCTCACAGAAGTAACTCAGCCTAGAGTAGACTGGTCCTCACTGAGGTAACTCGGCCTAGAGTAGACTGATCCTCACTGAGGTAACTCGGCACTGATCCTCACTGAGGTAACTCGGCACTGATCCTCACTGAGGTAACTCGGCACTGATCCTCACTGAGGTAACTCGACACTGATCCTCACTGAGGTAACTCGGCCTAGAGTAGACTGATCCTCACTGAGGTACCTCGGCCTAGAGTAGACTGATCCTCACTGAGGTAACTCAGCCTAGAGTAGACTGGTCCTCACTGAGGTAACTCCGCCTAGAGTAGACTGATCCATCCTCAGGTAACTCGGCCTAGAGTAGACTGATCCTCACTGAGGTAACTCAGCACTGATCCTCACTGAGGTAACTCGGCCTAGAGTAGACTGATCCTCACGGAGGTAACTCGGCCTAGAGTAGACTGATTCTCACTGAGGTAACTCGGCCTAGAGTAGACTGATCCTCACTGAGGTAACTCGGCCTAGAGTAGACTGATCCTCACAGAGGTAACTCAGCCTAGAGTAGACTGATCCTCACTGAGGTAACTCGGCCTAGAGTAGACTGATCCTCACGGAGGTAACTCGGCCTAGAGTAGACTGATCCTCACTGAGGTAACTCGGCCTAGAGTAGACTGATCCTCACTGAGGTAACTCGGCACTGATCCTCACTGAGGTAACTCGGCACTGATGCTCACTGAGGTAACTCGACACTGATCCTCACTGAGGTAACTCGGCCTAGAGTAGACTGATCCTCACTGAGGTACCTCGGCCTAGAGTAGACTGATCCTCACTGAGGTAACTCAGCCTAGAGTAGACTGGTCCTCACTGAGGTAACTCGGCCTAGAGTAGACTGATCCTCACTGAGGTGACTCGCCACTGATCCTCACTGAGGTAACTCAGCACTGATCCTCACTGAGGTAACTCGGCCTAGAGTAGACTGATCCTCACGGAGGTAACTCGGCCTAGAGTAGACTGATCCTCACTGAGGTAACTCGGCCTAGAGTAGACTGATCCTCACTGAGGTAACTCGGCCTAGAGTAGACTGATCCTCACAGAGGTAACTCAGCCTAGAGTAGACTGATCCTCACTGAGGTAACTCGGCCTAGAGTAGACTGATCCTCACGGAGGTAACTCGGCCTAGAGTAGACTGATCCTCACTGAGGTAAATCGGCCTAGAGTAGACTGATCCTCACTGAGGTAACTCGGCCTAGAGTAGACTGATCCTCACTGAGGTAACTCGGCCAAGCTGTAAACGAGTGTAAACAAACACCTGAGTGGAGCAGTGAGCACTGGCTTATTGAAACAAATGTCCTGTCACAGACACTGCTGGAGGAGAAACAGGAATCTCTAACACATTGACTAGCATGTGTCTCTCCACTGTGTGTGTGTTGGCACTGGCTTCTGTGTAGGAGCCTGATGTATTCCTAAGGCCATGAACTCACCACTAAGAACCATTGTCAGGTGACAAGTCTAACTTAGTGAACTGGGCGACTGACTCAAATGCTGACAGATGAGAGTCCATATTTTACATGCTGTCTATTCACACCCAGACAGTCCAAACCCAGCAGGGTGATTTAGTAGAGCAGTGTAACCCATCGTTGTAATGTAAAAAAACACAGCATTATAAACTGGGTGGTTCCTGCCCTGAATGCTGATTGGCTGACAACCATGGTATATCAGACTGTATACCATGGGTATGACAAAACATTTATTTTTACTGCTGTAATTACGTTGATGACCAGTTTATAATAGCAATATGGCACCTCGGGGGTTTGTGGTATATGGCCAATATACCACGGCTAAGGGCTGTGTCCAGGCACTTCGTGATGCGTTGTGCATAAGAACAGCCCTTAGCCGTGGTATATTGGCCATATACCACACCCCCTCATGCCTTATTGCTTAATTATACCCCCCTATTACTGGTGCCTTCAGAAAGTATTCATACCCCTTGACTTATTCCACATTCTGTGGTTACACTCTGAATTACAAAATGTATTTAATGTGTTTCTCACCCATCTACACACACTACCCCATAATGACACACACTACCCCATAATGACACACACTACCCATAATGACACACACTACCCCATAATGACACACACTACCCCATAATGACACACACTACCCCATAATGACACACACTACCCCATAATGACACACACTACCCCATAATGACACACACTACCCCATAATGACACACACTACCCCATAATGACACACACTACCCCATAATGACACACACTAGCCCATAATGACAAAGTGAAATGTTTCTCTCCCATCTACACACACTAGCCCGTAATGACAAAGTGAAATGTTTCTCTCCCATCTACACACACTAGCCCATAATGACAAAGTGAAATGTTTTTCTCACCCATCTACACACACTAGCCCATAATGACAAAGTGAAATGTATCTCACCCATCTACACACACTAGCCCATAATGACAAAGTGAAATGTTTTTCTCACCCATCTACACACACTAGCCCATAATGACAAAGTGAAATGTATCTCACCCATCTACACACACTACCCCATAATGACAAAGTGAAATGTTTCTCTCCCATCTACACACACTAGCCCATAATGACAAAGTGAAATGTTTCTCTCCCATCTACACACACTACCCCATAATGACAAAGTGAAATGTTTCTCTCCCATCTACACACACTAGCCCATAATGACAAAGTGAAATGTTTTTCTCACCCATCTACACACACTAGCCCATAATGACAAAGTGAAATGTATCTCACCCATCTACACACACTAGCCCATAATGACAAAGTGAAATGTTTTTCTCACCCATCTACACACACTAGCCCATAATGACAAAGTGAAATGTATCTCACCCATCTACACACACTAGCCCATAATGACAAAGTGAAATGTTTTTCTCACCCATCTACACACACTAGCCCATAATGACACACACTAGCCCATAATGACAAAGTGAAATGTTTCTCTCCCATCTACACACACTAGCCCGTAATGACAAAGTGAAATGTTTCTCTCCCATCTACACACACTAGCCCATAATGACAAAGTGAAATGTTTTTCTCACCCATCTACACACACTAGCCCATAATGACAAAGTGAAATGTATCTCACCCATCTACACACACTAGCCCATAATGACAAAGTGAAATGTTTTTCTCACCCATCTACACACACTACCCCATAATGACAAAGTGAAATGTTTCTCTCCCATCTACACACACTACCCCATAATGACAAAGTGAAATGTTTCTCTCCCATCTACACACACTAGCCCATAATGACAAAGTGAAATGTTTCTCTCCCATCTACACACACTAGCCCATAATGACAAAGTGAAATGTTTCTCTCCCATCTACACACACTACCCCATAATGACAAAGTGAAATGTTTCTCACCCATCTACACACACTACCCCATAATGACACACACTACCCCATAATGACAAAGTGAAATGTATCTCACTCATCTACACACACTAGCCCATAATGACACACACTAGCCCATAATGACACACACTAGCCCATAATGACACACACTAGCCCATAATGACACACACTAGCCCATAATGACACACACTACCCCATAATGACACACACTACCCCATAATGACACACACTAGCCCATAATGACACACACTACCCCATAATGACACACACTACCCCATAATGACACACACTAGCCCATAATGACACACACTACCCCATAATGACACACACTAGCCCATAATGACACACACTAGCCCATAATGACACACAGTACCCCATAATGACACACACTACCCCATAATGACACACACTACCCCATAATGACACACACTACCCCATAATGACACACACTAGCCCATAATGACACACACTACCCCATAATGACACACACTACCCCATAATGACACACACTAGCCCATAATGACACACACTAGCCCATAATGACACACACTACCCCATAATGACACACACTAGCCCATAATGACACACACTAGCCCATAATGACACACACTAGCCCATAATGACACACACTACCCCATAATGACACACACTACCCCATAATGACACACACTACCCCATAATGACACACACTACCCCATAATGACACACACTACCCCATAATGACACACACTACCCCATAATGACACACACTACCCCATATTGACACACACTACCCCATAATGACACACACTACCCCATAATGACACACACTAGCCCATAATGACAAAGTGAAATGTTTCTCTCCCATCTACACACACTAGCCCGTAATGACAAAGTGAAATGTTTCTCTCCCATCTACACACACTAGCCCATAATGACAAAGTGAAATGTTTTTCTCACCCATCTACACACACTAGCCCATAATGACAAAGTGAAATGTATCTCACCCATCTACACACACTAGCCCATAATGACAAAGTGAAATGTTTTTCTCACCCATCTACACACACTAGCCCATAATGACAAAGTGAAATGTATCTCACCCATCTACACACACTACCCCATAATGACAAAGTGAAATGTTTCTCTCCCATCTACACACACTAGCCCATAATGACAAAGTGAAATGTTTCTCTCCCATCTACACACACTACCCCATAATGACAAAGTGAAATGTTTCTCTCCCATCTACACACACTAGCCCATAATGACAAAGTGAAATGTTTTTCTCACCCATCTACACACACTAGCCCATAATGACAAAGTGAAATGTATCTCACCCATCTACACACACTAGCCCATAATGACAAAGTGAAATGTTTTTCTCACCCATCTACACACACTAGCCCATAATGACAAAGTGAAATGTATCTCACCCATCTACACACACTAGCCCATAATGACAAAGTGAAATGTTTTTCTCACCCATGTACACACACTAGCCCATAATGACACACACTAGCCCATAATGACAAAGTGAAATGTTTCTCTCCCATCTACACACACTAGCCCGTAATGACAAAGTGAAATGTTTCTCTCCCATCTACACACACTAGCCCATAATGACAAAGTGAAATGTTTTTCTCACCCATCTACACACACTAGCCCATAATGACAAAGTGAAATGTATCTCACCCATCTACACACACTAGCCCATAATGACAAAGTGAAATGTTTTTCTCACCCATCTACACACACTACCCCATAATGACAAAGTGAAATGTTTCTCTCCCATCTACACACACTACCCCATAATGACAAAGTGAAATGTTTCTCTCCCATCTACACACACTAGCCCATAATGACAAAGTGAAATGTTTCTCTCCCATCTACACACACTAGCCCATAATGACAAAGTGAAATGTTTCTCTCCCATCTACACACACTACCCCATAATGACAAAGTGAAATGTTTCTCTCCCATCTACACACACTAGCCCGTAATGACAAAGTGAAATGTTTCTCTCCCATCTACACACACTAGCCCATAATGACAAAGTGAAATGTTTTTCTCACCCATCTACACACACTAGCCCATAATGACAAAGTGAAATGTATCTCACCCATCTACACACACTAGCCCATAATGACAAAGTGAAATGTTTTTCTCACCCATCTACACACACTAGCCCATAATGACAAAGTGAAATGTATCTCACCCATCTACACACACTACCCCATAATGACAAAGTGAAATGTTTCTCTCCCATCTACACACACTAGCCCATAATGACAAAGTGAAATGTTTCTCTCCCATCTACACACACTACCCCATAATGACAAAGTGAAATGTTTCTCTCCCATCTACACACACTAGCCCATAATGACAAAGTGAAATGTTTTTCTCACCCATCTACACACACTAGCCCATAATGACAAAGTGAAATGTATCTCACCCATCTACACACACTAGCCCATAATGACAAAGTGAAATGTTTTTCTCACCCATCTACACACACTAGCCCATAATGACAAAGTGAAATGTATCTCACCCATCTACACACACTAGCCCATAATGACAAAGTGAAATGTTTTTCTCACCCATCTACACACACTAGCCCATAATGACACACACTAGCCCATAATGACAAAGTGAAATGTTTCTCTCCCATCTACACACACTAGCCCGTAATGACAAAGTGAAATGTTTCTCTCCCATCTACACACACTAGCCCATAATGACAAAGTGAAATGTTTTTCTCACCCATCTACACACACTAGCCCATAATGACAAAGTGAAATGTATCTCACCCATCTACACACACTAGCCCATAATGACAAAGTGAAATGTTTTTCTCACCCATCTACACACACTACCCCATAATGACAAAGTGAAATGTTTCTCTCCCATCTACACACACTACCCCATAATGACAAAGTGAAATGTTTCTCTCCCATCTACACACACTAGCCCATAATGACAAAGTGAAATGTTTCTCTCCCATCTACACACACTAGCCCATAATGACAAAGTGAAATGTTTCTCTCCCATCTACACACACTACCCCATAATGACAAAGTGAAATGTTTCTCACCCATCTACACACACTACCCCATAATGACACACACTACCCCATAATGACAAAGTGAAATGTATCTCACTCATCTACACACACTAGCCCATAATGACACACACTAGCCCATAATGACACACACTAGCCCATAATGACACACACTAGCCCATAATGACACACACTAGCCCTTAATGACACACACTACCCCATAATGACACACACTACCCCATAATGACACACACTAGCCCATAATGACACACACTACCCCATAATGACACACACTACCCCATAATGACACACACTAGCCCATAATGACACACACTACCCCATAATGACACACACTAGCCCATAATGACACACACTAGCCCATAATGACACACAGTACCCCATAATGACACACACTACCCCATAATGACACACACTACCCCATAATGACACACACTACCCCATAATGACACACACTAGCCCATAATGACACACACTACCCCATAATGACACACACTACCCCATAATGACACACACTAGCCCATAATGACACACACTAGCCCATAATGACACACACTACCCCATAATGACACACACTAGCCCATAATGACACACACTAGCCCATAATGACACACACTAGCCCATAATGACACACACTACCCCATAATGACACACACTACCCCATAATGACACACACTACCCCATAATGACACACACTACCCCATAATGACACACACTACCCCATAATGACACACACTACCCCATAATGACACACACTACCCCATAATGACACACACTACCCCATAATGACACACACTAGCCCATAATGACAAAGTGAAATGTTTCTCTCCCATCTACACACACTAGCCCGTAATGACAAAGTGAAATGTTTCTCTCCCATCTACACACACTAGCCCATAATGACAAAGTGAAATGTTTTTCTCACCCATCTACACACACTAGCCCATAATGACAAAGTGAAATGTATCTCACCCATCTACACACACTACCCCATAATGACAAAGTGAAATGTTTCTCTCCCATCTACACACACTAGCCCATAATGACAAAGTGAAATGTTTCTCTCCCATCTACACACACTACCCCATAATGACAAAGTGAAATGTTTCTCTCCCATCTACACACACTAGCCCATAATGACAAAGTGAAATGTTTTTCTCACCCATCTACACACACTAGCCCATAATGACAAAGTGAAATGTATCTCACCCATCTACACACACTAGCCCATAATGACAAAGTGAAATGTTTTTCTCACCCATCTACACACACTAGCCCATAATGACAAAGTGAAATGTATCTCACCCATCTACACACACTAGCCCATAATGACAAAGTGAAATGTTTTTCTCACCCATGTACACACACTAGCCCATAATGACACACACTAGCCCATAATGACAAAGTGAAATGTTTCTCTCCCATCTACACACACTAGCCCGTAATGACAAAGTGAAATGTTTCTCTCCCATCTACACACACTAGCCCATAATGACAAAGTGAAATGTTTTTCTCACCCATCTACACACACTAGCCCATAATGACAAAGTGAAATGTATCTCACCCATCTACACACACTAGCCCATAATGACAAAGTGAAATGTTTTTCTCACCCATCTACACACACTACCCCATAATGACAAAGTGAAATGTTTCTCTCCCATCTACACACACTACCCCATAATGACAAAGTGAAATGTTTCTCTCCCATCTACACACACTAGCCCATAATGACAAAGTGAAATGTTTCTCTCCCATCTACACACACTAGCCCATAATGACAAAGTGAAATGTTTCTCTCCCATCTACACACACTACCCCATAATGACAAAGTGAAATGTTTCTCACCCATCTACACACACTACCCCATAATGACACACACTACCCCATAATGACAAAGTGAAATGTATCTCACTCATCTACACACACTAGCCCATAATGACACACACTAGCCCATAATGACACACACTAGCCCATAATGACACACACTAGCCCATAATGACACACACTACCCCATAATGACACACACTACCCCATAATGACACACACTAGCCCATAATGACACACACTACCCCATAATGACACACACTACCCCATAATGACACACACTAGCCCATAATGACACACACTACCCCATAATGACACACACTAGCCCATAATGACACACACTAGCCCATAATGACACACAGTACCCCATAATGACACACACTACCCCATAATGACACACACTACCCCATAATGACACACACTACCCCATAATGACACACACTAGCCCATAATGACACACACTACCCCATAATGACACACACTACCCCATAATGACACACACTAGCCCATAATGACACACACTAGCCCATAATGACACACACTACCCCATAATGACACACACTAGCCCATAATGACACACACTAGCCCATAATGACACACACTAGCCCATAATGACACACACTACCCCATAATGACACACACTACCCCATAATGACACACACTACCCCATAATGACACACACTACCCCATAATGACACACACTAGCCCATAATGACACACACTAGCCCATAATGACACACACTACCCCATAATGACACACACTACCCCATAATGACACACACTAGCCCATAATGACAAAGTGAAATGTTTCTCACTCATCTACACACACTAGCCCATAATGACACACACTAGCCCATAATGACAAAGTGAAAACATGTTTTTAGAAATGTTTATTCTGTATTTCATTTTCAATACATTTGAAATCTCATTTGCATAATTATTCACACCCCTGAGGCAATACATGTTAGAATCACCATTGGCTGTGATTCCATCTGTGAGTCTTTCTTGGTAAGTTTCTAAGAGCTTCGTACACCTGGATTGTACAATATTTGCACATTATTCTTTAAAAATGATTTGTTGGTTAATCATTGCTAAACAGCCTTTTTCAAGTCTTGCCATAGATTTTCAAGCCGATTTTAAGATAAAACTGTAACTCGGCCACTCAGGAACATTCAATGTTGTCTTGGTAAGCAACTCCAGTGTAGATTTGGCCTTGTGTTTTAGGTTATTGTCCTGCTGAAAGGTGAAATTGTCTACCAGTGTCTGTTGGAAAACAGACTGAACCCGGTTTTCCGCTAGGATTTTTCCTGTGCCTAGTTCTATTCCGTTTATTTGTATCCTAAAAATCTCCCTAGACCTTGCCGATGACAAGCATACCCATTACTGCCACCACCACCATGCTGTAAAATATGAAGAGTGGTACTCAGTGATGTGTTGTGTTGGGTTTTCCCCAAACATAACACTTTGTATTCAGGACATAAAGTGCATTTCTTTGCTGCAGTTTTACTTTAGTGCCTTATTTCAAACAGGATGCATGTTTTGGAATATGTTTTATTCTGTACAGGCTTCCTTCTTTTCACAATATGTTAGTATTGTGGAGAAACTACAATCCATCCTCAGTTTTCTCCTCACACAGCCATTAAACTGTGTAACTATTGGTCAGAACATTGTGCTATATAAGGAATCCATTTGGAACAGTCTGTCTCAGAAGTGTTTCTCTACTGTAAGGTAGTTATTTGTGGGTTTATGGGCTGTCTTCACTCACATCCATTAGCTTCAGAGAGAGAAGCTGTCTCTCACTCACACACACACACACACACACACACACACACACACACACACACACACACACACACACACACACACACACACACACACACACACACACACAGGTTAAAATAATTGTGTTCCTCCTCTCCTTTTAGTGTGTTCCCTATGTCTCCTCCATTCGATGAATTCCTAATGTTGAAGAATGTAAGAGTCTTGCCTAAAAAAGGCTGCTGGCACACAGCAACAACTAAACAAGAAAGCAAACTCACTCTGCATCCTGTGAAAAATCTAGACCTTGGTATCTCCCGAGAGGGGTGGGTTGACTAGCACTCTTCATACACGCAGCAGCTGCAATAGCTTCACTGGTTTTGGTGGGATAAAAGCTTCTTCTGGAGTGATATTTACATTAGAGTTGAGTGGGGAGGGAGGGGGGGGGGGTTGTGTGCCATGGAGTTATGACTTACCCTGCCTCTTCTTTTTCCACTACTGTTCCTGTTGGAAGTGAAATTGTCCTGTTTCTGTTAGTGTAGAGTGATTAACCGACATTTCCGTTATTGATTTATTGTTGTTGTAATTTTTACCCCTTTTTTCTCCCCAATTTCGTGATTACGATCTTGTCTCATCGCTGCAACATTTATTTTCTGTAAGCTCAATGTGCACATCACACAGTTTCTCCAGAGATAAATCAGATCCAGCCTGAACTGTGCAATGTAGTAGGGAGTTGTAGTTTCTCCAGAGATAAATCAGATCCAGCCTGAACTGTGCAATGTAGTAGGAAGTTGTAGTTTCCAACAGGCCTATATGTGACCCAGCACATCTTTTCAGTCTATGTCGCAACATTTATAATGGTGTTTTTTACATTGGATAAAGATAGAGACTCAGAGCTAGAACATGTAATATCATACACTGCAGTTGAGGAACAATGGGAATGCAATTCTGCTTTGAAAGTTGATCAACTTGTAACCTCACTTTTGAGAAAATGGCCCTTGAATATTTTGGTATACCTACAGGAGAGCTCTTTGTCTACACCCATTTATCATCTTTCACACCCTCTTAAGCCTTAGCCCCACCCATCTCTTTAAGGATTCACATGTGAGGCCATGTGCTAAACAGTAAGGAAGTGTAGTATAAATAACCAAAGATTTCAAAACTAAATGTGGTAAAAGTAGTAGCCTACAATAGGGAAAACTCTATCTAGTTCTTGGCCTACATCCTGATCTGACTTTGGTGCAGGTCATGTTGTTCTTCACTTTACCGTCTCTGGTAAACACACACTATATCAATACAGTTCATTTGTCACATTCACAGGATACAGCAGGGTTAAACGGTACAGTTACTTGCATAACAGAAAGTGTCCAGGTATAAATATTTGTATCATTATTAGATGATGCTCACCCAGACACACTTGTATAAATTGATGGGTCATGTGAAAGAAACACACCCCCAGCCACATGTAGCTAAGTGGATGGGTCACTGTTGTCTAGACATTGTACACATGTTCATGAAATACAATAGATGGCCGTAATCACCCCCAGACACACCTGGCTAACTTGACGGGCCATGTGAGAGAGAGGCTACAACCACCCCACAGCCACGTCTAGATGAGTGAATGGGTCTCTACAGAAGGTGTACTGTGAAATGGTTACACAGCGCTGTGAAAAAGGATCCGTTTTGTCTTTTACATCACAAATGGTCTAATAAGTTTACATGATTCTAGATGAATAGTCCTGCTCTTAGTGAGCCTTCCTTTGGAGGTGATTAGACTAATACATGTACATGATTCTAGATGAATAGCCCTGCTCTTAGTGAGCCTTCCTTTGGAGGTGATTAGACTAATACATGTACATGATTCTAGATGAATAGTCCTGCTCTTAGTGAGCCTTCCTTTGGAGGTGATTAGACTAATACATGTACATGATTCTAGATGAATAGTCCTGCTCTTAAAGAGCCTTCCTTTGGAGGTGATTAGACTAATACATGTACATGATTCTAGATGAATAGTCCTGCTCTTAGTGAGCCTTCCTTTGGAGGTGATTAGACTAATACATGTACATGATTCTAGATGAATAGTCCTGCTCTTAAAGAGCCTTCCTTTGGAGGTGATTAGACTAATACATTTACATGATTCTAGATGAATAGTCCTGCTCTTAGTGAGCCTTCCTTTGGAGGTGATTAGACTATAGGTCTCCATGGACACAACATGAGTCCCTCTAGTTGTCTAGAATGACTAACCTCTTCAATATGATGCTGATTGCTGTGCATCTGTTGGGCATGTTCATGCTACTAGGTGGATGATGGCCACTGCAGAGCCCCAACAGTAATCTATTGCACTGATTTAATGTTGTTTGTTTGTTTGTTTGTTATTGACAATGAGAGGCATCCAAGCTAATAAACATCTCTGTCATCATATTCTTGAAGAATACTTTTATCAAATCATGTTTGCGAGTCGAGGAGGGAGCCTCATTGTTAGATGTATCCCAGTAGTGAAATAGAGCTTTGTGTTATGTATGCTACTCTGTGTCTGAGTGCAGGAAAGGAATGGACTGGAGAATACAGCTGCTTTGATCTGGTGAAGTAATGGGGATGTGATGATCATAGTGTACTGTCTGACAGAGAGGGATGGATAGAGAGAGACTATTTGATAGTATTTTATAGTTTTGCATTTTAATTTCACAAAATGTCCATATCTGCAGTAATTTTGTAATGATAGTGTTTCACAGTATTACTTACATGCCAGTGTTGTGATCGGCTGTGACATTCGTCTATTGATTTCTCCCGCCGGCATCTGTGGGAAAGCTGTTCTGACTTTGGCTGTCATATATATATATATATATATATATATATATATATATATATATATATATATATATATATACAGTGCCTTGCGAAAGTATTCGGCCCCCTTTAACTTTGCGACCTTTTGCCACATTTCAGTCTTCAAACATAAAGATATAAAACTGTATTTTTTTGTGAAGAATCAACAACAAGTGGGACACAATCATGAAGTGGAACGACATTTATTGGATATTTCAAACTTTTTTAACAAATCAAAAACTGAAAAATTGGGCGTGCAAAATTATTTGGGGGAGGGATTTCCACTAGATTACACAACCAGGAAACGATAGCGGGATTTCCACTAGATAACACAACCAGGAAACGATAGAGGGATTTCCACTAGATAACACAACCACCTAGTCAAAACATCTTTCCCATTTCGAGGCCAATATCACAAACAATCAAATCAAATTGTATTTGTCACATGCACCAAATACAACAGGACCTTAACATGAACTGCTTACTTACAAGCCCTTAACCATCAATGCAGATTTAATAAAGTATTTACAAAATAAACTAATGTAAAGTAAATAATAAAATGGTAATACTTTTACTGAGTCAATGTACCTCAACAGGTCAGGTTGACAGGTTGACTCGGTACCGAGTCAAATTACCTCAACAAGTCAGGTTGACAGGTTGACTCGGTACCGAGTCAAATGACCTCGACAGGTCAGTCGAGGTAATTTGTACATGTAGGTAGGTGTAAAGTGACTATGCATAGATAATAAGCAGTGAGTAGTAGCAGTGTCAAAACAAAGGGGGGGGGGGGGGGGGGGGGGGAGAGCCAAATATTCCAGGTAGCCATTTGATTAAGTGTTCAGCAGTCTTATGGCTTGGGGGTAGAAGCTGTTAAGGAGCCTTTTGGACCTAGACTTGGCGCTCCGGTACCGCTTCTGGTAATCTGTCTGGCCCCGCGGCCTTGTGAATGTTGACCTGTTTAAAGGTCTTGCTCACATCTGCTACGGAGATCGTGATCACACATTCGTCCGGAGCAGCTGGTGCTCTCATGCATCCTTCAGTGTTGCTTGCCTCGAAGCGAGCATAAAAGGCAGTTAGATTTGATTTGATTTAGCCCGTCTGGTAGGCTTGCATCACTGGGCAGCTCGCGGCTGGGTTTCCCTTTGTAGTAATAGTTGGAAACCCTGCCACATATATACATACGTACAGTCACTGTGGGGATGACGTTGTTGATGCACTTTATGATGAAGGCGGTGGTATGAGATGGTATACACCTCAATGCCATTCATCCGGGATGAATCCCGGGAGATATTCCAGTCTGTTCTAGCAAAACGGTCCTGTAGTAGCTTTGCAACCGCGTCATTTGACCACTTCCGTATTGAGCGAGTCACTGGTACTTCCTGCTTTACTTTAGTTTTTAAGCAGAAATCAGGAGGATATAATTCTGGTCAGATTTGCCAAATGGAGGGTGAGGGAGAGCTTTGTATGTGTCTCTGTGTGTCGAGAAAGGTCTATAGTTTTTTTTATTCTTCTGGTTGCACATGTGACATGCTGGTAGAAATGAGGTAAAACGTATTTAAGTTTGCCTGCATTAAAGTCCCCGGCCACTAGGAGCGCCACTTCTGGATGAGCATTTAGCCACTTGCCTACGAATTCTCACAAGGCACCCTGATCTGCACCCCTGTATCTCCTTCTTTTCTTAATGCAAATGACTGGGATTTGGACCTTGTCCGGGAGCAACATTATATCCTTTGCATCAGACTCATTAAAGGGAAAATCTTTGTCCAGTTCGAGGGGAGTAGTCGCTGTTCTGTTCAGAAACTATTTTCGGGTCATGAAAGATGGTAGCATGAACATTATGTACCAAATAAGTTACAAGCAATGCGAAAAAACACATTTTCACTGCACTGGTGCGTAAGTAATACTGTGAAACACTATCATACAACTATTACTGCAGATGTATTATAGACCTTTTCTGAAATCACAATGCAGCACCTTTAACAAGAACGCAAAGGGAATGTGAAAGATTTTGAGAGAGAGCGTTTTTATTCCCCTCACGGCCTGGAGACCGTCAGATACTTTCAGCAGCTGTTGTTAGCACATTAGATGTTGTTTTGCTGTGCCAACAACTTCTGGCCTCTGGAAGGGTCCTCTGCTATTTCACACATCTTTGTTGTACTCAGAACTTTGTGTTTATGTTTAGCTATGGAAACATTGAAGGGTGGTTTCCCGAACACAGATTCAGCCTGATCCTGGACTAAAAAGCATTTTTAATGGGGATTCTCCGTTGAGTGTGCTTTTTAGTTCAGGAGTAGTTTTAGGCCTAATCTGGGTCCAGGAAACTGCCCCTCCACTGAGCCCAACCGATCCCCTCAATGTTTTAATACCATTCCTTTGCCATGTTTTTCTCACATTTTCCCTTGGCATGAATGCTGTTGCTTTCATGGTGCTTTTGACTTCATGGTGACGTAAACTGTGGTCTCGAAAGATATACTTGTACACTGGGTTGTATAACTCCTCAGTCCTCCTCTTACAGCCTGTTGCAGTAATCGGATAATAACACAGCCTGTTGCAGTAATCGGATGATAACACAGCCTGTTGCAGTAATCGGATGATAACACAGCCTGTTGCAGTAATCGGATGATAACACAGCCTGTTGCAGTAATCGGATGATAACACAGCCTGTTGCAGTAATCGGATGATAACACAGCCTGTTGCAGTAATCGGATGATAGCACAGCCTGTTGCAGTAATCGGATGATAACACAGCCTGTTGCAGTAATCGGATGATAACAAAACCACACAACACAGATGGGAGATCTTCTAGGCCTATCTAATCATCAAAAGGCATTAATTCAGTCAACAAGATTTAAAAAATGTAATAAAAATACATTTGTTAATTAAGCAGAGACCACCACTTTATTTTTGACCCTCACGTTGGTCCCCAAAGCAACACTGCACTCTATCAAATGATTCTCAATTTGCATAACCTTCTGAAGAAAAATGATATGTAATGTTAATGTCAATTCTCCACATTTTGCCAATTCAAGTTAATTTAATTCACCCGCAAGATGACTCAAGAAACGTCTTAATATATACTAATATATGTTAATATATACAATTTTCGCAGAAGCTTTTATCCAAAGCAATTTATGGTCATGCGTGTATACATTATACGTATGGGTAGCCCTGGGAATCAAACCCACTATCCTTGTCAATGCAAGCTCCATGCTCTACCAACCCAGCCAGACAGGACCATGTGTTTTCACCATGCTCTACCAGACAGGACCTTGTGTTTTCACCATGCTCTACCAGACAGGACCATGTGTATTCACCATGCTCTACCAGACAGGACCATGTGTATTCACCATGCTCTACCAGACAGGACCATGTGTATTCACCATGCTCTACCAGACAGGACCATGTGTATTCACCATGCTCTACCAGACAGGACCATGTGTTTTCACCATGCTCTACCAGACAGGACCATGTGTTTTCACCATGCTCTACCAGACAGGACCATGTGTATTCACCATGCTCTACCAGACAGGACCATGTGTTTTCACCATGCTCTACCAGACAGGACCATGTGTATTCACCATGCTCTACCAGACAGGACCATGTGTTTTCACCATGCTCTACCAGACAGGACCATGTGTTTTCACCATGCTCTACCAGACAGGACCATGTGTATTCACCATGCTCTACCAGACAGGACCATGTGTTTTCACCATGCTCTACCAGACAGGACCATGTGTATTCACCATGCTCTACCAGACAGGACCATGTGTATTCACCATGCTCTACCAACCCATCCAGACAGGACCTTGTGTATTTGCATTACACAGTCATATGTGAGGCGTTGTAGATCACCCAGCGGACTGAGTTGTCAACCAACGGGAATTCAAAGCCATTGGATTTATGTTAAAAGTACTTTGAATTTTATTTTATTTTTTTAAATAACGATTCCATCAAGTTCTTTACATTCATAACTTTTTGTTAAATCCAAACAGTTATCCACACTGTTTCAACATGATCAGTAGGAAAAACATATATTTTTTGTTTGATTAAAAGTGGAAATGAAGTTGATTCAACTCTCTCTCTCCCTACAGCACTGTACTCTCTCCTCTTGTTCTGTGTCTTCCTGTGGATCCCCTTTGTCTACTTCTATTATGAGGAGAAGGATGATGACAACATCAACAAGTGTTCAGTAAGACTGCTGCTACCTGTCCTCTTACTGTACTCTAGACACACACACACACACACACACACACACACATATCAACAAGTGTTCAGTAAGACTGCGGCTACCCGTCCTCTTACTGTACTCTAGACACACACACGCACACACACACTCACACTCACACACACACACACACACACACACACACACACACACACACACACACACACACACCAACAAGTGTTCAGTAAGACTGCTGCTACCTGTCCTCTTACTGTACTCTAGAGACACACACACACACACACACACACACACGCACATATCAACAAGTGTTCAGTAAGACTGCGGCTACCCGTCCTCTTACTGTACTCTAGACACACACACGCACACACACGCACATGCACACACACACACACGCTCACACTCACACACACACACACACACACACACACACACACACACATTGACCTTGGCTATGAACAGCAGTCACTAGCTGTCTGTCTCTGGATTAAGGAAGGTAAACACTGTATTATTCCTTATTTTGGACTTAATCCCATCGGTCCCACATATCGTGAGAGATTGCATTCCTAGTTTTAAATGTTTGTATTTATTTAACCTTTATTTAACCAGGTAGGCAAGTTGAGAACAAGTTCTCATTTACAATTGCGACCTGGCCAAGATAAAGCAAAGCAGTTCGACACATAATAATACAGTATAAACAAGTCTATATACGATGTGAGCAAATGAGGTGAGATAAGGGAGGTAGAGGCAAAAAAAGGCCATGGTGGCAAGGTAAATACAATATAGCAAGTAAAACACTGACCAACCAGAGGCTGAATGTAAACACATCACTCTCAATTCAGACACTCACTCAATATTAATATATCACAAAATAGATACAGAAGTGATACTTAAAGCTCTATGCTACAAATAAAGCGTACAGTATCCCTATAGAACTACATACTTAGAAAGTGTATAGTATCCCTATAGAACTACATACTGTAGAAAGTGTACAGTATCCCTATAGAACTACATACTGTAGAAAGTGTATAGTATCCCTATAGAACTACATACTGTAGAAAGTGTATAGTATCCCTATAGAACTACATACTGTAGAAAGTGTATAGTATCCCTATAGAACTACATACTGTAGAAAAGTGTACAGTATCCCTATAGAACTACATACTGTAGAAAAGCGTACCGTATCCCTATAGAACTATACTGTAGAAAAGCATACAGTATCCCTATAGAACTACATACTGTAGAAAAGCGTACAGTATCCCTATATAACTACATACTGTAGAAAGTGTACAGTATCCCTATAGAACTATACTGTAGAAAAGCATACAGTATGCCTATAGAACTACATACTGTAGAACGTGTACAGTATCCTATAGAACTATACTGTAGAAAGCGTACAGTATCCCTATAGAACTACATACTGTAGAAAGCGTACAGTATCCTATAGAACTATATACTGTAGAAAGAGTACAGTATCCCTATAGAACTACATACTGTAGAAAGCGTACAGTATCCTATAGAACTATACTGTTGAAAGCGTATAGTATCCCTATAGAACTACATACTGTAGAAAGTGTATAGTATCCCAATAGAACTACATACTGTAGAAAGCGTACAGTATCCCGATAGAACTACATACTGTAGAAAGTGTATAGTATCCTATAGAACTATACTGTAGAAAGCGTATAGTATCCCAATAGAACTACATACTGTAGAAAGCGTACAGTATCCCTATAGAACTACATACTGTAGAAAGCGTACAGTATCCTATAGAACTATACTGTAGAAAGCGTATAGTATCCCTATAGAACTACATACTGTAGAAAGTGTACAGTATCCCTATAGAACTACATACTGTAGAAAGCGTACAATATCCCGATAGAACTACATACTGTAGAAAGTGTACAGTATCCCTATAGTACTACATACTGTAGAAAAGCATACAGTATCTTATAGAACTACATAATGTAGAAAAGCGTACAGTATCCCTATAGAACTACATACTGTAGAAAAGCGTACAGTATCCTATAGAACTACATACTGTAGAAAAGCATACAGTATCCCTATAGAAATACATACTGTAGAAAAGCAAGAAGAAAAGGATATAGTTGAGACTTTACTGTCGACTCTTTATTATTACGTATACATGGCCTCTGTTAAGTTAAGTGTAGAAAAAGCCAAAGCCCATAGGAATAGACCACCCCCCCTCTTCATCTTAAACTGAATATTGCTGAAATGTCATATATTGGTCTCCAAAGGACACGGTAGTGATTATATAGATTACATGCCACAGTGAGCTTCTTCCCTTTCCTCTGGGTTGGTTTGGAGCTGACAGAAGCACTTCCTCTCACAGCC
Organism: Oncorhynchus mykiss; assembly: GCF_013265735.2. Classification (NCBI taxonomy): domain Eukaryota; kingdom Metazoa; phylum Chordata; class Actinopteri; order Salmoniformes; family Salmonidae; genus Oncorhynchus; species Oncorhynchus mykiss. The sequence goes on from NC_048565.1 coordinate 85,710,630, forward strand.
AAGGAGTTCTTTTGAATCATTACTTTCAAAGCACCCTTTAATAACAGCGCTGGGAGTAAGGTGTGTGTGTGTGTGTGTGTGTGTGTGTGTGTGTGTGTGTGTGTGTGTGTGTGACCACTCTGAGAGTCTTTGGCAGGTTGAACGGGACTCTGGATTCCACTTCACACTCCATTGTCCCCTCACTAAATGGAATATGGAATTAGTTAGCCAGCCACTCACCTCAAACGTACACACACACACACACACACACACACACACACACACACACACACACACACACACACACACACACACACACACACACACACACACACACACACACACACACACACACACACACACGCCCCCCCCAACCCACCCCATTGAAGAATTAGATATGGTTACATTCCTGATTAATAATCACAGTATTAATAATTCTGTCTTTCATTACAGCAAGTGAAAAATGCTCTGAAATACACAATTGGATTCATCATCGTCTGTGCAGCACTGCTATTAATTGGGTAAGTACTATGAGACATTGGACCCACCCTATTCCCTATTTAGTGCACAACATTTGACCAGGGCCTGCATAGCGATGTCTATAATAACAAGGAATAGGGTTCCATTTTGGACACAGCCATAGATGGTGGGGAGAGGTGTGTACAACATGTCATTATAATCGCTTAATGAGCAAGGTGTTTTCCTCTTCAAGGAAATCAAAGTTGTTTAAACTACCATCTGTTCAGCCATGAGCAGCCAGACATCACAGAAAAAAGTCCTCTTCCACCAGAGTAGTTGTGAAACTCCTGGGTTCTTCTACTGGTTCAGTCTAACTTCACAACTCTGGAGCTTTAGTCATGTTCCTGTCCCAAGATGCCCTCTGCTATAGTTACTGTCCCAAGATGCCCTCTGTTATAGTTACTGTCCCAAGATGTCCTCTGCTATAGTTACTGTCCCAAGATGCCCTCTGCTATAGTTACTGTCCCAAGATGCCATCTGCTATAGATACTGTCCCAAGATGCCCTCTGTTATAGTTACTGTCCCAAGATGCCCTCTGCAATAGTTACTGTCCCAAGATGCCCTCTGTTATAGTTACTGTCCTAAGATGCCCTCTGTTATAGTTACTGTCCCAAGATGCCCTCTGCTATAGTTACTGTCCCAAGATGTCCTCTGCTATAGTTACTGTCCCAAGATGCCCTCTGCTATAGTTACTGTCCCAAGATGCCCTCTGCTATAGTTACTGTCCCAAGATGCCCTCTGCTATAGATACTGTCCCAAGATGCCCTCTGTTATAGTTACTGTCCCAAGATGCCCTCTGCAATAGTTACTGTCCCAAGATGCCCTCTGTTATAGTTACTGTCCTAAGATGCCCTCTGTTATAGTTACTGTCCCAAGATGTCATCTGCTATAGTTACTGTCCCAAGATGCCCTCTGCTATAGTTAATGTCCCAAGATGCCCTCTGCTATAGTTATTGTCCCAAGATGCCCTCTGCTATAGATACTGACCCAAGATGTGCTCTGCTATAGTTACTGACCCAAGATGCCCTCTGCTATAGTTACTGTCCCAAGATGTCCTCTGCTATAGTTACTGTCCCAAGATGTCATCTGCTATAGTTAATGTCCCAATATGCCCTCTGCTATAGTTATTGTCCCAATATGCCCTCTGCTATAGTTACTGTCCCAAGATGCCCTCTGTTATAGTTACTGACCCAAGATGTGCTCTGCTATAGTTACTGACCCAAGATGCCCTCTGCTATAGTTATTGCCCCAATATGCTTAACCTTATGTGGAGGGACATCTGAGTTCCCAGCCCGCATCCCCAGCACCCAATCTCAGCTTCCAGCCCCATCCCGAGCACTCATCCCCAGCACCCAACCTCAGCTTCCAGCCCCATCCCGAGCACTCATCCCCAACACCCAACCTCAGCTCCCATCCCCATCCCGAGCACTTATCCCCAGCACCCAACCTCAGCTCCCATCCCCACCCCAGCACCCATCCTCAGCTCCCATCCCATCCCCACCCCCAGCACCCAACCTTTCTCCCATCCCCACCCCACCACCCAACCTCAGCTCCCATCCCCACCCCAGCACCCATCCTCAGCTCCCATCCCATCCCCACCCCCAGCACCCAACCTTTCTCCCATCCCCACCCCAGCACCCATCCTCAGCTCCCATCCCATCCCCACCCCCAGCACCCATCCTCAGCTCCCATCCCCACCCCCAGCACCCATCCTCAGCTCCCATCCCCACCCCCAGCACCCATCCTCAGCTCCCAGCCCCACCCCCAGCACCCATCCTCAGCTCCCATCCCCACCCCAGTACCCATCCTCAGCTCCCAGCCCCACCCCCAGCACCCATCCTCAGCTCCCATCCCCACCCCAGTACCCATCCTCAGCTCCCATCCCCACCCCAGCACCCATCCTCAGCTCCCATCCCCAACCCAGCACCCATCCTCAGCTCCCATCCCCACCACAGCACCCATCCTCAGCTCCCATCCCCACCCCAGTACCCATCCTCAGCTCCCATCCCCACCCCAGTACCCATCCTCAGCTCCCATCCCCACCCCAGTACCGATCCTCAGCTCCCAGCCCCATCTCTAGACTTATTTAATCACTGTCTCAGATAAAGCCATTGTGAACTGTCCCTTTCGTGATTAAGTGTCTGAAAGATGACTTGATGCTTAAATCTATAGTGATACACAGTGGAAACCATGTCCCATTTAACCTCCAGTTTACTCTGTGTTGAACTGTGCCTGTGCAGCATAAACATAATGGATTTCTCCTAGCCACCAACACCACAGTAACATGCTTGCTGTTCAGGTCATGTAATGTAATGTAATGTTCGTTCAACCATTAAATGGCACTCTGATCCTATAGAGGAGGCTGCCTGGATTGGACGGTGGGTGGATAGAAACGTGTCATCCTAAATGGTACCCTATTCCCTACATAGTGCACTACTTTTGACCAGAGCCCTATGGGCCTTAGACAACATGTTGAGACACAGCCTAGGACGAGCCCACATGGTCCATTTCAAGTTGGAAAGTTTGGACTCTTTGGGATTCTTTAGACAGAAGCAATTTAGTGTCTATTTTACCTTTTTGAACCGTCAGCCCTTTGTACCTCTTTGTACCGGGGGATTGTTGTTCAGGTCTCTTGATGCGAGGCGACATGATGGCTTTTATCCTGCTCTGCCTCTCCTCTGCTTTCCTTTCCACTCCACTCATCTCCGCTCCTCTCTGTGTGATGCCCTGTGGTACAGGGAGACATCAGGCCCCTGTTTGGGTGACTGTTCATTCAAGGGCTTTGCTGCTTGAACACAGTCTTTTGTTTGCAGCCTGTCGTGACTGGTCTAGAGGGCTAGGCATGACTCAAAACTCCTAAAAATAACTATTGACCTTTCAGCTGCTGCTGATTCTTTAAACTTTTGAGGTGATTGTTCTTTTATAGGGTGGTCTACATTCAGCACGTTGTTTCTTAGTTGAATTGTTGATCCATAGACACAACATATTATACACTTTATTATTAGACATTATAAAGGCTCATACGTGCTTATAACAAGTTAAAAAGCATTATACTTGCAGGCTTCAAGGAAAGTATTGCCAGTATTTATTTCTGAATCCAGCCTTGGTTTAAATGAGCTGTCATTATAGTAGGCCTAGGGTAAGGGTAGCCCACGGGGGGCTTGGGTTTTCAACACATCAAACGGGAAAACAGGCCATTGTTACAGGCAAATAACTTGTGTATACGGGGTTCACCGGTGTATTCCCAGAAGTTCTTCTCTCCTTTCATGATGCCCCTCATGATGGCATGGACACATGGAGGGGTTTTTGCACACGTCCTAAACAGGAGCTGCATGGCTAACATAATGTAGGCCTATCTACATTACTTAGATAACATACATATTTTGTATATATTTTTATTTGACCTTTTTTAAAACTGTTTATTCAGTTTTACACACAAGACAACACGAAACAATATAAATAATATACTCAACTATAATTTTTTTTCAATAAAATAAAATGAGCTTTAAAGATACCGTACTTTAGACAAGTTAAACACACTGGGCAGAAGGCTACAAAGGTTAAAGGGCAATCTGTAGTACAGGGAGAGAGCAAACACCTCCCTATTGTTCTTGTAAACAGTCAAGGGATAGGGGTGGAGAAATGCAACCACTCACAGACAGTCATGGCCACAGACCGACCATCCACTGGACCCAAAATAAAGTTTACCTTGCTTTAACATTTTATTTGTATTTTTATGTAAGCGTGAACAAAATGTATAAAAAAAAACTTGGCAAAACAAGCTCACATTTTAGTCTCTGACCGGGCAAGATGAACAAGGCCTCAGCAGGTCACAATCAATAAGCACATCATCAACCTTAATTACCCCCCCCCCCCAAAAAAAAAAACACAAAGAAATGTTCATCCAACCCTTAAGTCACAGGGGAGTCAAATACAGACTTATTTTAGTTTTAATATGAATGCCATCAGACTGTTTGAAGTAAGACCGTAATGGAGCCCAAGCCTCATAAAACAGTTTGGGGTTCCCACGTGTATTGAATTTTTTCTAGTTTCAGAGAGCACAACACATCTCTAACCCAATATTTATAAGATGGGGGAGCTGCCATCTTCCAGTTCTGTATTATTAGCCGTCTAGCTAAAAGAGTTGTAAAGCAACAGTGTTCAACTGGATTCTTGACAGGGGGGTACCTATGGGCAGTACTCCACATCTAGAAGAGTGTCATATAGAGTGCTCAAAAAAATAAAGGCAACACTTAAACAACACAATGTAACTCCAATTCAATCACACCTCTGTGAAATCAAACTGTCCACTTAGGAAGCAACACTGATTGACAATAAATTGCACATGCTGTTGTGCAAGTGGAATAGACAATAGGTGGAAATGATAGGCAATTAGCAAGACACCCCCAATAAAGGAGTGGTTCTGCAGGTGGTGACCACAGACCACTTCTCAGTTCCTATGCTTCCTGGCTGATGTTTTGGTCACTTTTGAATGCTGGCGGTGCTTTCACTCTAGTGGTAGCATGAGACGGAGTCTACAACCCACACAAGTGGCTCAGGTAGTGCAGCTCATCCAGGATGGCACATCAATGCGAGCTGTGGCAAGAAGGTTTGCTGTGTCTGTCAGCGTAGTGTCCAGAGCATGGAGGCGCTACCAGGAGACAGACCAGTACATCAGGAGACGTGGAGGAGGCCGTAGGAGGGCAACAACCCAGCAGCAGGACCGCTACCTCCGCCTTTGTGCAAGGAGGAGCAGGAGGAGCACTGCCAGAGCCCTGCAAAATGACCTCCAGTAGGCCACACATGTGCACGTGTCTGCTCAAACGGTCAGAAACAGACTCCATGAGGGTGGTATGAGGGCCCGACGTCCACAGGTGGGGGTTGTGCTTACAGCCCAACACCGTGCAGGACGTTTGGCATTTGCCAGAGAACACCAAGATTGGCAAATTCGCCACTGGCGCCCTGTGCTCTTCACAGATGAAAGCAGGTTCACACTAAGCACATGTGACAGACGTGACAGAGTCTGGAGACGCCTTGGAGAACGTTCTGCTGCCTGTAACATCCTCCAGCGTGACCAGTTTGGCGGTGGGTCAGTCATGGTGTGGGATGGCATTTCTTTGGGGGGTAGCCTGACTGCCATTAGGCACCGAGATGAGATCCTCAGACCCCTTGTGAGACCATATGCTGGTGCTGTTCGCCCTGGGTTCCTCCTAATGCAAGACAATGCTAGACCTCATGTGGCTGGAGTGTGTCAGCAGTTCCTGCAAGAGGAAGGCATTGATGCTATGGACTGGCCCGCCCGTTCCCCAGACCTGAATCCAATTGAGCACATCTGTGACATCATGTCTCGCTCCATCCACCAACGCCACGTTGCACCACAGACTGTCCAGGAGTTGGTGGATGCTTTAGTCCAGGTCTGCGAGGAGATCCCTCCGGAGACCATCCGCCACCTCATCAGGAGCATGCCCAGGCGTTGTAGGGAGGTCATACAGGCACGTGGAGGCCACACACACTACTGAGCCTCATTTTGACTTGTTTTAAGGACATTACATCAAAGTTGGATCAGCCTGTAGTGTGGTTTTCCACTTTAATTTTGAGTGTGACTCCAAATCCAGACCTCCATGGGTTGATAAATTTGATTTCCATTGATAATTTTTGTGTGATTTTGTTGTCAGCATTTTCAACTATGTAAAGGAAAAAGTATTTAATAAGAATATTTCATTCATTCAGATCTAGGATGTGATATTTTAGTGTTCCCTTTTTTTTGAGCAGTGTATATATATCAGAGAAGCATTTAAATATTAATTCCCAGAAACCTGACACTTTATGACAGCCCCAAAAGAGCTAAACGAGGATGAATGCACCCTGTGCAGCAACAGATTCCCAGGGGTTTTCCCCAAGTTCCTCCCCCAAATCCTTTTCCCATTGAGTCTTTAAAGGCACCAAAGAAGTGTTCTGTAAGTCAATGATTGCAAATACATCTGAAATTGCTCCCCTAGGAATCTTGTTCAGCTCAAAGATGCTCTCTATAGCTGTATTCGCAGGCCTATGGGGAAATTCAGGTGTGTTAGCTCTGACAAAGTTCCGAGTCTGGAGATAGCGGAAAAAGTGGGATTGGGGGAGGTTGAACTTTTCCTGTAGCTGAGCAAAAGAGGCAAATGTATCATCAAATAATAATTGGGCTAGTGAGGAGAGGCCTAGTGAGTGCCAGATGGCAAAAAGCCCCATCATTCAAAGATGGAGGAAATAAAATGTTCTGATTGGGCCTGATAGAGAAAAGCCTCGGAGGCTAAAGGCTAAACGGAACTGATTTCAAGTTGTAAGAGACTGCTTTACAATTGGGTTGACACACCTTTTGCCTAGGGACACTGGGAGAGATGAGCACAACACAGAAGAAAGTGCAGCATGTTTACACGATTCAGACTCCAACTGGACCCAGAGTGGTCTAGGGCCAGTAGGATCAGCTTGTAGCCAGTACAAAAGGGTTCTGAAATTTGCAGCCCAATAGTATGTCTGGAAATTTAGTAGAGCTAAACCACCTTAGGCTTCTGTGAATGCTTTCTACCAATCCGTTGTACCTTGCCATCCCAAATAAAATACATTAATGTTTGATCCAGTTAATTAAATAAAAGATTTTGGAACAAAAATGGGTAAACATTGAAATAAATATAAAAATTTGGGCAACACATTCATTTTAATGACATTAATCCTTCCGATAAGAGAAAGAGGTAGCGAATTCCAAAAAGTAAAATATTGTTTCAAACTCTCTGCTAGAGCAACAAACTTTTCCTGAAACAAATTTGAATATTTCCTTGTCACTTTAACTCCCAGGTAAGTGAATTGATCCCGGACAATCCTAAACTGAGAACTTGTAAAAGAGCACTTTAAAGCAGCCTTATTTACAGGAAAAAGCACACTCTTGCCTAGATTCAGCTTGTACCCTGAGATTGATCCAAACTTTTTAAGAACAGATAAGGCACATGGGAATGAGGTATCAGGGTTGGAGATAAACAAAAGGAGGTCGTCAGCCTATAGCGAGACTTTCTGCTCTAAGCCCACCCTGATTATGCCTTGAATGGCATCATTAGAGCGTAGTGCAATGGCGAGAGGCTCGATTGCCAAAGCAAACAACAACGGGGAGAGTGGACAACCCATTCTGGATCCGCGGTGCAAGGGCAAATAGTCAGAGGACAAGTTATTAGTTCGTACCGAAGCCATGGGGGAAAAATAAAGAATCTTTATCCACACAATGAATTTGAGGCCAAAGCCAAATCTATAAAGGGCAGCTGTTAGGTAGTCCCACTCAACGCGGTCAAAAGCTTTTTCCGCTTCAAGTGAGACCACCACCTCCGGGTCCCCCGACGCTGGGGAGTACAGTATATTCATAAGGTGTCTAATATTGAAAAACAAATGCCTATTTCTCACAAAGCCAGTCTGGTCAGAGTGTATTACTTGGTGCAGCGAGCCTTCCATACGGATGGCTAAAAGCTTGGCTAGGATTTTGTAATCACAGTTTAAAAGCAAGATTGGGCTATAGGCTCCACATTCCAGGGGGTCTTTGTTTTTCTTTAATAGTAATGAAATTGAAACCTGATAAAGACTAGGCGGTAGCTTTGAGGTATTAAGGCACTCTGCATATAATCGAGACCAGAATGGGCAAAGCAGACCAGAAAACTTCCTGTAAAATTTGGTTGGAAAACCGTCCGGACCTGGTTATTTACCACTTTTCAATGCGGACAATCTCCTCAGGTGTAAATTCTTCTTCTAGACAGTCATGGGAGTCTGTATCAATTGAAGGCATATTCATGCCTTTGAAGACTGAATCAATCAGCAAAGGCTCTTGAGGAGATTCAGAGGTGTATAGCGCAGAGTAAAATGTATTTATAACTGTGGGTCCTTATTTGTGGGATTAAACGTGATGCCTCAGATTTACGGATCTGATGTGCAGGGAGTTTACTGGCCTTGTCGCCTTGTTCATACACTCTGTACCGAGCTCGCAAGAGTAACTGTTCAGCTTGCCTGGTAGAAAGCTCATCAAATTCAGATTGGAGTAGTTGGCGCTCTTTATGCAGATCAGAGGAAGGATGCGTAGCATCCTCATCCAATGTGGCTATGGATTCGCTCAGGTCCCGAAGTCGCTGAGAGCGAACTTTGTTTTGGTTGGTTGTATATGAAATATTTGGCCACGTAGGTATGCTTTGAGAGACTCCCATATGGTAGAGCAGGCGCTGGCATTGAAATAGTGTGCTAGGAATAAGTTGATTTCAGTAGAAATGAAATTGACAAACTCCTTATCTGAGAGTAAAATGGGGAAAAGACGGCATTCATAACACCTAGGAGGTCGCTGGGGAAACTCTAGTTCAAGCACTAATGGTGAATGGTCAGAAATAACAATACTCTCGTAAGTACACTGCCGAAGGTTAGGCAGAAGTTTTTTGTACAAAAAGAAGTAATCAATCCGGGAGTATGTTTGATGAACATGAGAATAAAAGGAATACTGTCTATCTGTAGGATGTAGGAAACGCTAGGCCTTAAACATAGCATATTTCTGAAGAAAATATTGAATAAGTAGGGCGCATTTAGATGGGCCTGTAGCTCTTCGTGAGGACTTGTCAAGAACTGGGGACATTGTACAGTTGAAATCCCCCCCTAAAATCAACAAATGAAACTCTAAATTGGGTATAGCAGATAAAAAGGAAGAAATGAAACTTGTGCCATCCCAATTGGGAGTATAAACACTAGCCCTCACAAGAGGGATAGAAAATAGTTTACCGGTTACTATGACGTTTTGTCCCTTAGGATCAGCAATAGCCTCAGAAGCTACAAAGGGAGTAGATTTATCGACCAAAATGGCAGCACCTCTTGATTTACTATGAAAGTTAGAGTGGAACACTTGACCTACCCAGTCCCTACTCATCCGAAAATGCTCACCAGTCCTCAAATGAGTCTCTTGTAGAACTGCAACATTTGCATTCAAACCTTTTTAAGTGTGTCAACACCCTCTTACGCTTCACAGGGTTGTTAACCCCTTTGATGTTCCACGAAATGCACTTGATCATATTATTTTGGCCACCCTGGGCACTCCCGTTATACAACCCTGTCATTAGAGTATAGATCAGAAAAGCAATGAGTACCCCAAAAACCCCAGAATAAATTGTCTCAGAGTAATAATGTACAGTGTAAGATATTTGGAAAAAGTACAGAAAAAAACCCTAAAAAGACAGAATGACAACATTAGAACTGAACAATTCAACCTCCTTCCTCCCCCAAACCACCTCCCCCATCCCAGACAGTACCTCCCCAAACGAGGTACAAGCCTAAATAGAACGTGTTCTCTTCACACAGTGAGAGAGTTAGAGTGCGGTGTTAAACCTAAACCCACAGTCCCGCTCTTTAAAGTTGCGTTTTGTGTTAGTGGATCAAGCAGCAAAAAGAGAGAGAAATAAAAGTGAATCCCTTGTGCAAACGAAATTACAAAAGCACCACTTGTAGATGTATATAATTATTTTCCCAGTCTTATAACACACAATCAAAAAATAATAATAATTGTCTAGTTTGACGCTAAGACAATTTACAGCCAAGACCAAAAAACTATGTGTGCGCAACATTAAACGTTTTCTGGGCATAAATGACGTTCAAAACCTTTAAAATTGAACAGAAGACCCCCAAAAACGTGTAGCCTTGGAACATTTACTGTTTACTGGTTCGGTACAAACGGATGCAGTAAACAAATAACCTGAAATATTTTGAGTCTCTGAGACACTATGTCAACAAACTGAATAGGTGAACGAGACAGCCTAGAAACAAAGGAGTTAAGTAAAACCTTAATACAATGAAATTAAAATGACTGAATGCTTGTAAGGCAAGCACTCTAGATGATCAAAACATTAGATCACATCAAATAATCCTGAATGGGTTCGCCAACTCCCAACTATATAAGACTAGCATGTTATAACTAAACATAATTGTACCACAGGTGGGCTACATGCTATCCACAGTTCGCAAGCAACTTGCTGATCTATGAGCAAGTTCTAGACTTCTTGATGTGACGTTGAATGTGAGCCATAGTCTCATCCGGAGACTCTAATGTGTAGTCTTTACCATCATGAGATAGCAATAAACGGCCGGGAATCGCAGTCCATACTTCACACCTGGATGGTGTAGTAGTAGTCATTTGGCCTGCCCGAAAGCTGTGCGCTGCTTGGAAATAGTGGGGGAGAAGTCCTGGTAGATGGAGAAGCTCTGTCGTTGAAAGCTCAGAGTGGTATTGCCGGCTCGTCTGAGAATCTCCATCTTCTCATGGAAAAAGTGCACTCGTAGAATTATGTCACAGGGCCTCTCACCATCCCGGGGCTTTGGGCGCAGAGACCGGTGGGCACGATCAATCAGGGGCTTCTCATCCAAGGCAAGAACATCCTTCAGCAGCCCAGAAACGAAATCCGTGGCGCGAGGCATTTCCGCTGATTCTGGGACTGATACCAGTCTCAGTTTATTGAGGCGAGAGAATCCCTCTAAACTCACACAACTCTCCTGCACCTTTTTCAAATCCACAGCCAGGTGTTTCACGTCAGCTTCCAGGGCGGTGGTTGAGTCGGAGACATTGGTAGCGGAGGTCTCCAGTGCTGCACTCATTGTATTGTGCAAATCTGTTGTTGTTTTGACTGATGTGATTGCTGGCACCGTCTTGTTCCGCAGGATGGTTAGATCTACTTTTAAAGTATAAGAAGCCTCCTGTATTTGTGCCTCAATCATAGCAACTACCTCTGTTTTCATTCCAACTATCTCAGAGTGTAGTAGTTTGATGGCCACGAGAATGTTCATTTCAGCGCCGTCAGGCCAAGCCGCACCCCCAGGTTAAGTGTGAGTCCCCTGGCCCTCAGACTCAGGAGAGGGCGGTGATGAGAGTGGGTCTTGTGGGCCGGGTTTTCTCAAAGTCATGTTTTTGGCCTTATTTTCCGTCGACATTCGAAAGCAAAGTAGTCTTGGTTTTTATGGAAAGGGATCACCAAACTAATATTTGAAAATAAATACGGTTCTGCTGCAGAATTCACATAAACTTTAAGAATACTGCTGGAGCAAACGGAGAACACGTCAGTCACACATGGCGTCCCTCCAACCTCCCTACCTTTTATTTGACAAGGCAATTCAGTTAAGAACTCATTTTTATTTACAATGACGGCCTACCAAAAGGCAAATGGCCTCCTGCAGGGACAGCGGCTGGGATAAAAAATGTATAGGACAAAACACACATCAAGACAAGAAAGACAACACTACATAAAAGACCTAAGACAACAGCATAGCATGACAGCAACACATGACAACACAGCATGTCAGCAACTCATGACAACACAACATGGTAGCAACACAAAACATGGTACAAACATTTATTGAACACAGGTAACAGCACAAAGGCAAGAAGGTAGAGACAACAATGCATCACACGAAGCAGCCACAAGTGTCAGTAAGAGTGTCCATGATTGAGTCTTTGAATTAAGAGATGGAGCTAAAACTGTTCAGTTTGAGTGTTTTTTTTGCAGCTCGTTCCAGTCGCTAGCTGCAGCGAACTGAAAAGAGGAGCGACCCAGGGATGTGTGTGCTTCAGGGACCTTTAACAGAATGTGACTGGCAGAACGGTGTTGTATGTGGAGGATGATGGCTGTAGTAGATATCTCAAATAGGGGGGAGTGAGGCCTAAGAGGGTTTTATAAATAAGCGTCAACCAGTGGGTCTTGCGACGGGTATACAGAGAGGACCAGTTTACAGATGAGTATAGAGTGCAGTGATGTGTCTTATAAGGAGCATTGGTGGCCAAATGGTAAAGAACATCTAGCCGCTCGAGAGCACCCTTACCTGCTGATCTATAAATTATGCCTCCATAATCTAGCATGGGTAGGATGGTTATCTGAATCAGGGTTAGTTTGGCAGCAGGGGTGAAAGAGGAGTGATTACGATAGAGGAAACCAAGTCATTCCATTACTGTTACACATTACTTAATTAGGCTATTCTACACATTACTGTTGTTCCACATTGGTTTTATCTACACATTACTGTTGTTCCACATTAGGCTAATCTACATATTACTGTTGTTCCACATTAGGCTAATCTACATATTACTGTTGTTCCATATTAGTCTACTCTACACATTACTGTTGTTCCACATTAGTGTTGTTCCATGTTCATATTGGCAGTGTGCATCATGGCTAGATAGGCTGTGTTTCTGCTGTCAAAATTCATGCCATAACCAACCACATTACCACTAAAACCAGGATGGTGAATCATTCTAATAAGTTTGACTTTATTAAATTAAACAAGCATTATTTTTTTCAACAACAATAAATACATGTAAAATGTAATGATGTTAGAAAATGTCCAGGATAGAGATGACCTGCCACTGGCATTAAACACAACATGTGTTTCAAATCAAACTCTGTAGACTTTACCGTCAAATGCTTGCTTACAAGCCCTTAACCAACAGTGCAGTTCAAGAAGAGTTAAGAAAATATTTACCAAGTAGACTAAAATAAAAAGTAATAATTAAAAGTAACACAATAAGAATGACAATAACGAGGCTATAAACAGGGGGCACCGGTACCGAGTCAGTGTGTGGGGGTACAGGTTAGTTGAGGTAATTTGTACATGTAGGTGGGGGTGAAGTGACTATGCATAGATAATCAACAGTGAGTAGCAGCAGTGTACAAAAAGAGAGAGGGGGGGGGGGGGGGTCAATGTAAATTGTCCAGTAGTGATTTTATTAATTGTTCAGCAGTAGAAGATGTTCAGGAGCCTTTTGGTCCTAGAATTGGCACTCCGGTACTGCTTGCCGTGCGGTAGCAGAGAAAACAGTCTATAACTTGTGTGACTGGAGTCTCTGACAATTTTATGGGCTTTCTTCTGACCTCGCCTATTGTATAGGTCCTGGATGGCAGGAAGCTTGGCCCCAGTGATGTACTGGGCCATTCGCACTACCCTCTATAGCGCCTTACAGTCAGATGCCGAACAGTTGCCATACCAGGCGGTGATGCAACCGGTCAGGATGCTCTCCATGGTGCAGCTGTAGAACCTTTTGAGGATCTGGGGACCCATGCCAAATCTTTTCAGTCTCCTGAGGGGGAATAGGTTTTGTCGTGTCCTCTTCACGACTGTCGCGGTATGTTTGGACCATGATATTTTTGTTGGTGACGTGGACACCAAGGTAACTCTCGACCCGCTCCACTACAGCCCCTTTGATGTTAATGGGGGCCTGTTCGGCTCGCCTTTTCCTGTAGTCCACGATCAGCTCCTTTGTCTTGCTCACATTGAGGGAGAGGTTTTTGTCCTGGCACCACACTGCCAGTTCTCTGACCTCCTACCTAGAGGCCGTCTCATCGTTGTCGGTGATCAGCCCTACCACTGTTGTGTCGTCAGCAAACTTAATGATGGTGTTGGAGTTGTTTGGCCACGCAGTCGTGGGTGAACAGGGAATACAGGAGGGGACTAAGTACACACCCCTGAGGGGCCCCAGTGTTAAGGATCAGCGTGGCAGACGTGTTGTTGCTTACTCTTACCAACTGGGAGTGGCCCGTCAGGAAGTCCAGGGTCCAGTTGCAGAGAGAGGTGTTTAGTCCGAGAGTCCTGGGCACTATGGTGTTGAATGCTGAGCTGTTGTCAATGAACAGCATTCTCACATAGGTGTTCCTTTTGTCCAGGTGAGGAGGGGCAGTGTGGAGTGCGATTGAGATTGCGTCATCTATTGGGGCGGTATGCAAATTAGAGTGGGTCCAGGGTGTCTGGGAGGATGCTGTTGATGTGAGCCATGACCAGCTTTTCAAAGCACTTCATGGCTACCGACGTGAGTGCCACGGGGCGATAATCATTTAGGCAGGTTACCTTTGCTTCCTTGGGCACAGGGACTATGGTGGTCTGCTTGAAACATGTAGGTATTACACACTCGGTCAGGGAGAGGTTGAAAATGTCAGTGAAGACACTTTACAGTTGGTCTGCGCATGATTTGAGTACACGTCCTGGTAATCCGTCTGGTCCAGCGGCTTTGTAAATGCTAACCTTTTTAAAGGTTTTGTTAACATCGGCTGCCGAGAGCGTTATCACATAGTTATCCAAAACAGCTGGTGCTCTCGTGCATGCTTCAGTGTTGCTTGCCTCGACACGAGCATAAAAGGCATTTAGCTCGTCTGGTAGGCTCGCGTCACTGGGTAGCTTGTGTCTGGGTATTCCTTTGTAATCCTTAATAGTCTTCAGGCCCTGCCACATCCGTCGAGCATCCGAGCAGGTGTAGTAGGATTCAATCTTAATCCCGTATTGATGCTTTGCTTGTTTGATGGTTCGTCTGAGGGCATAGAGGGATTTCTTATAAGCGTCCGAATTAGGCTCCCGCTCCTTGAAAGCGGCAGCTCTAGCCTTTAGCTCGATGTGATGTTGCCTGGGATCCATGGCTTCTGGTTGGGATATGTACGTACTGTCCCTGTGGGGACGGCGTCGTCAATGCACTTCCATGTATGCTGGTGACTCAACCATATACGCGTCAGTCACCACAGCTAATGAAGTCACTGAAACCTTTAACAAGGAGTTGTTTTAGAGTGGGTGGCCAATAATAAACTAGTCCTGAACATCTCTAAAACTAAGAACATTGCATATGGTATAAATAATTCCCTAAGCTCTAGACCTCAGCTGAATCTGGTAATGAATGATGTGGCTGTTGAGGAGACTAAATTACTTGGTGTTACCTTAGATTGTAAATTGTCGTGGTCAAAACATTTAGATTCAATGGTTGTAAAGAGGTATGTACTTAATAAAGAAATGCTCAGCTTTTTTGACACCAAAAAGCAAGTCCTGCAGGCTCTAGTTTTATCTTATCTTGATTATTGTCCAGTCATGTGGTCGAGATCTGCAAAGAAATACCTAGTTAAGCTGCATCTGGCCCAGAACAAAGCGGCACGTCTTGCTCTTCATTGTAATCAGAGTGCTGATATAAATACTATGCATGTCAGTCTCTCTCGGCTAAGACTTGAGGAAAGACTGAATTCTTGTTTTTATAACAAACGACTGATTTCTTGTTTTCATAAGAAACAATGTTTTGGAAGTTCCCTAATGTTTGCGTAGTCAACTTACACACAGCTCTGACACACACTTACCCCACCAGACATCCCACCCGGGGTCTTTTCACAGTCCCCAGGTCCAGAACAAATTCAAGAAAACGTACAGTATTTTACAGAGCCATTACAGAGTGCATGGAACTCCCTTCCATCTTATATAGTGAACAGCCAAACCTTGTTTCAACGCCTCTCCCCCATGTGACCTACTTGTTGTGTGTATGTACTGACATGGATGTGGAACTAATAGATGCACACACACACACACACACAGAGACTACATGTTCATGTTTATAAATGTATGTAAGTCTTCTGTCTGTAATGTCTTTTTCGCAATGTGTCGGACCCCAGTCAGACCAGCTGTCATCGTTGGTGTCGGCTAATGGGGTTCCTAATAAATCAAATCAAATCAAAACCAGCTTTTGGTTGTTCTTAAATATCAGCGCTGCCTGAAATTAGCACTGGATCATGTTTTTAAGGACACACTTCAAATATTTCCACCCCTCCCATCTGACCGCAAGTGTGCTGATATTAAACAGGTCAATTACTAATCCTTGCACAACAGTTTGAAAATAGCACAGTGCTGGCTTTAACAGGTCGACATTGCCCGCGAACGTGGTTTGGCACTAGCAATGTGTTAACGCCAGCAAAAAATAGATCCTGGGATCCTAAATAGCACCTATTCCCTAATTAGTGCACTACTTTTGACCAGAGTCCTATGGGCACTAGGGGCCCTGGAAACAAGTAGTGCACTGTAAAGGGAATGGGGTGCCATTTGGGTCGTAGTTTAAACGTCATAATTAGATGAATTGCCTGTTAATTATGAAAGTAATTGGATGGGTAGGACGGGCTGCGGTGGAGAAGGTAAAGGTCTCAACAATAGACTGCAAGAAAAACTATGAGTTCAAGGCCTTGTTTTGGTTTGTACACAAACAAACAGACAAATAGACAAATAAATGAATGAATCATTCTGTTATCTATTGATTAGATTTGGGTAGTGTGAAAAGCATTGTCAAAGCTACAACCTACTCTCACTTTAAAGCATTTCATTGCATTTATTTAAAGACGTTGTGCTACTAAACCCTCTACCAATAGTCATTGATGTTGTTGTCACTACTTAACTGTCTACCAATAGTCATTGATGTTGTTGTCACTACTTAACCCTCTACCAATAGTCATTGATGTTGTTGTCACTACTAAACTGTCTACCAATAGTCATTGATGTTGTTGTCACTACTAAACTGTCTACCAATAGTCATTGATGTTGTTGTCACTACTAAACCCTCTACCAATAGTCATTGATGTTGTTGTCACTACTAAACTGTCTACCAATAATCATTGATGTTGTTGTCACTACTTAACTGTCTACCAATAGTCATTGATGTTGTTGCCACTACTTAACCCTCTACCAATAGTCATTAATGTTGCCACTACTAAACTCTCTACCAATAGTCATTGATGTTGTTGTCACTACTAAACTGTCTACCAATAGTCATTGAGGCTGTTGCTGCTACTAAACCCTCTACCAATAGTCATTGATGTTGTTGTCACTACTAAACTGTCTACCAATAGTCATTGATGCTGTTGCCACTACTAAACCCACTACCAATAGTCATTGATGTTGTTGTCATTACTAAACCCTCTACCAATAGTCATTAATGTTGCCACTACTAAACTCTCTACCAATAGTCATTGATGCTGTTGCAGCTACTAAACCCACTACCAATAGTCATTGTTGCTGCTACTAAACCCTCTACCAATAGTCATTGATGTTGTTGTCACTACTAAACCCACTACCAATAGTCATTGATGTTGTTGTCATTACTAAACCCTCTACCAATAGTCATTAATGTTGCCACTACTAAACTCTCTACCAATAGTCATTGATGCTGTTGCCACTACTAAACCCACTACCAATAGTCATTGATGTTGTTGTCATTATTAAACCCTCTACCAATAGTCATTAATGTTGCCACTACTAAACTCTCTACCAATAGTCATTGATGCTGTTGCAGCTACTAAACCCTCTACCAATAGTTATTGATGCTGTTGCAGCTACTAAACCCTCTACCAATAGTCATTGATGTTCTTGTCACTACTAAACTGTCTACCAATAGTCATTGATGTTGTTGTCACTACTAAACTGTCTACCAATAGTCATTGATGTTGTTGTCACTACTAAACTGTCTACCAATAGTCATTGATGTTGTTGTCACTACTAAACTGTCTACCAATAGTCATTGATGCTGTTGCTGCTACTAAACCCTCTACCAATAGTCATTGAGGCTGTTGCTGCTACTAAAACCTCTACCAATAGTCATTGTTGCAGCTACTAAACCCTCTACCAATAGTCATTGTTGCTGCTACTAAACCCTCTACCAATAGTCATTGTTGCTGCTACTAAACCCACTACCAATAGTCATTGTTGCTGCTACTAAACCCACTACCAATAGTCATTGATGCTGTTGCTGCTACTAAACCCACTACCAATAGTCATTGTTGCTGCTACTAAACCCTCTACCAATAGTCATTGTTGCTGCTACTAAACCCTCTACCAATAGTCATTGATGTTGTTGCTGCTACTAAACCCACTACCAATAGTCATTGTTGCTGCTACTAAACCCTCTACCAATAGTCATTGATGCTGTTGCAGCTACTAAACCCACTACCAATAGTCATTGTTGCTGCTACTAAACCCACTACCAATAGTCATTGATGTTGTTGCCACTACTTAACCCTCTACCAATAGTCATTAATGTTGCCACTACTAAACTCTCTACCAATAGTCATTGATGTTGTTGTCACTACTAAACTGTCTACCAATAGTCATTGAGGCTGTTGCTGCTACTAAACCCTCTACCAATAGTCATTGTTGCTGCTACTAAACCCTCTACCAATAGTCATTGATGTTGTTGTCACTACTAAACTGTATACCAATAGTCATTGATATTGTTGTCACTACTGAACTGTCTACCAATAGTCATTGATGCTGTTGCAGCTACTAAACCCTCTACCAATAGTCATTGTTGCAGCTACTAAACCCTCTACCAATAGTCATTGTTGCTGCTACTAAACCCTCTACCAATAGTCATTGTTGCAGCTACTAAACCCTCTACCAATAGTCATTGTTGCTGCTACTAAACCCACTACCAATAGTCATTGTTGCAGCTACTAAACCCACTACCAATAGTCATTGATGCTGTTGCTGCTACTAAACCCACTACCAATAGTCATTGATGTTGTTGCTGCTACTAAACCCACTACCAATAGTCATTGTTGCTGCTACTAAACCCACTACCAATAGTCATTGTTGCTGCTACTAAACCCACTACCAAGAGTCATTGTTGCTGCTACTAAACCCTCTACCAATAGTCATTGTTGCTGCTACTAAACCCACTACCAATAGTCATTGATGTTGTTGCTGCTACTAAACCCTCTACCAATAGTCATTGTTGCTGCTAATAAACCCTCTACCAATAGTCATTGATGCTGTTGCAGCTACTAAACCCACTACCAATAGTCATTGTTGCTGCTACTAAACCCACTACCAATAGTCATTGATGTTGTTGCCACTACTAAACTCTCTACCAATAGTCATTGATGTTGTTGTCACTACTAAACTGTCTACCAATAGTCATTGAGGCTGTTGCTGCTACTAAACCCTCTACCAATAGTCATTGTTGCTGCTACTAAACCCTCTACCAATAGTCATTGATGTTGTTGTCACTACTAAACTGTCTACCAATAATCATTGATGTTGTTGCCACTACTAAACTCTCTACCAATAGTCATTGATGTTGTTGTCACTACTAAACTGTCTACCAATAGTCATTGAGGCTGTTGCTGCTACTAAACCCTCTACCAATAGTCATTGTTGCTGCTACTACACCCTCTACCAATAGTCATTGATGTTGTTGTCACTACTAAACTGTCTACCAATAGTCATTGATGCTGTTGCCACTACTAAACCCACTACCAATAGTCATTGATGTTGTTGTCATTACTAAACCCTCTACCAATAGTCATTAATGTTGCCACTACTAAACTCTCTACCAATAGTCATTGATGCTGTTGCAGCTACTAAACCCTCTACCAATAGTTATTGATGCTGTTGCAGCTACTAAACCCTCTACCAATAGTCATTGATGTTCTTGTCACTACTAAACTGTCTACCAATAGTCATTGATGTTGTTGTCACTACTAAACTGTCTACCAATAGTCATTGATGTTGTTGTCACTACTAAACTGTATACCAATAGTCATTGATGTTGTTGTCACTACTAAACTGTCTACCAATAGTCATTGATGCTGTTGCTTCTACTAAACCCTCTACCAATAGTCATTGAGGCTGTTGCTGCTACTAAACCCTCTACCAATAGTCATTGTTGCTGCTACTAAACCCTCTACCAATAGTCATTGTTGCTGCTACTAAACCCTCTACCAATAGTCATTGTTGCAGCTACTAAACCCTCTACCAATAGTCATTGTTGCTGCTACTAAACCCTCTACCAATAGTCATTGTTGCTGCTACTAAACCCACTACCAATAGTCATTGTTGCAGCTACTAAACCCACTACCAATAGTCATTGATGCTGTTGCTGCTACTAAACCCACTACCAATAGTCATTGATGTTGTTGCTGCTACTAAACCCACTACCAATAGTCATTGTTGCTGCTACTAAACCCTCTACCAATAGTCATTGTTGCTGCTACTAAACCCTCTACCAATAGTCATTGATGTTGTTGCTGCTACTAAACCCACTACCAATAGTCATTGTTGCTGCTACTAAACCCTCTACCAATAGTCATTGATGCTGTTGCAGATACTAAACCCACTACCAATAGTCATTGTTGCTGCTACTAAACCCACTACCAATAGTCATTGATGTTGTTGCCACTACTTAACCCTCTACCAATAGTCATTAATGTTGCCACTACTAAACTCTCTACCAATAGTCATTGATGTTGTTGTCACTACTAAACTGTCTACCAATAGTCATTGATATTGTTGTCACTACTGAACTGTCTACCAATAGTCATTGATGCTGTTGCAGCTACTAAACCCTCTACCAATAGTCATTGTTGCAGCTAGTAAACCCTCTACCAATATTAATTGTTGCTGCTACTAAACCCTCTACCAATAGTCATTGTTGCAGCTACTAAACCCTCTACCAATAGTCATTGTTGCTGCTACTAAACCCACTACCAATAGTCATTGTTGCAGCTACTAAACCCACTACCAATAGTCATTGATGCTGTTGCTGCTACTAAACCCACTACCAATAGTCATTGATGTTGTTGCTGCTACTAAACCCACTACCAATAGTCATTGTTGCTGCTACTAAACCCACTACCAATAGTCATTGTTGCTGCTACTAAACCCACTACCAATAGTCATTGTTGCTGCTACTAAACCCTCTACCAATAGTCATTGTTGCTGCTACTAAACCCTCTACCAATAGTCATTGTTGCTGCTACTAAACCCACTACCAATAGTCATTGATGTTGTTGCTGCTACTAAACCCTCTACCAATAGTCATTGTTGCTGCTACTAAACCCACTACCAATAGTTATTGATGTTGTTGCTGCTACTAAACCCACTACCAATAGTCATTGTTGCTGCTAATAAACCCTCTACCAATAGTCATTGATGCTGTTGCAGCTACTAAACCCACTACCAATAGTCATTGCTGCTGCTACTAAACCCACTACCAATAGTCATTGATGTTGTTGCCATTGATGTTGTTGCCTCATTGAGGCTGTTGCTGCTACTAAACCCTCTACCAATAGTCATTGTTGCAGCTACTAAACCCTCTACCAATAGTCATTGTTGCTGCTACTAAACCCTCTACCAATAGTCATTGAGGCTGTTGCTGCTACTAAACCCTCTACCAATAGTCATTGTTGCAGCTACTAAACCCTCTACCAATAGTCATTGTTGCTGCTACTAAACCCTCTACCAATAGTCATTGTTGCTGCTACTAAACCCTCTACCAATAGTCATTGTTGCTGCTACTAAACCCTCTACCAATAGTCATTGTTGCTGCTACTAAACCCACTACCAATAGTCATTGTTGCTGCTACTAAACCCACTACCAATAGTCATTGTTGCTGCTACTAAACCCTCTACCAATAGTCATTGTTGCTGCTACTAAACCCTCTACCAATAGTCATTGTTGCTGCTACTAAACCCTCTACCAATAGTCATTATTGCTGCTACTAAACCCTCTACCAATAGTCATTGTTGCTGCTACTAAACCCTCTACCAATAGTCATTGTTGCTGCTACTAAACCCTCTACCAATAGTCATTGTTGCTGCTACTAAACCCTCTGCCAATGTGTAGTTGGATTAATGCTGTTGTTTTCCTGGAGAAATGAAATGGTCTGCCCTACTCAGCTAAGTAAATAACAGTGAAAGCCATTCCCAGGAATACATTCCGTCTCTAGTCAGTGTTTGGCAATGTCTATTTTAGTCCAACAAAATGCACACCGTGATCCATTTAATTGCGGGTCCAAAAGAAATGAAACAGTAAATGAACTTTGTCATCAACCCTGAAGAAGGCTTTCAATACAGAAAATATGAATATTTCAATATTTCACTCCATCCTGTTGGTTTCAGTGGCAGGTGTTAGCTAGTCTCTCGACTCAGACTGGGGGGTATTTTTTGACATTCTGACAGTGAAGAGAGTTCCCTGAATACATTCCCTTCAATGCTAGGTAAATAAACTTGTCTAGCAGGGACAACTTTATGGAAATAGTGTATGTCAAACTAAAAGTTGTTTTGCACTGCTGATGATGCTGACGGCTGTTGATAGAAGCAATTATTATCAAGGGACGTAATCAAAACATTGTGTTTCCATTAAGAAATGCACTGGAGATACCCAAAGTCATGGCTTCTCTAATACATTCACTTTACAAAGTAGGCTATCACATGTTCTAACCTTATTTTAACTCGCCTGGTCCCAGATCTGTTTGTGCTGTATAGCCAACTTCCATCAGATCTGTTTGTGCTGTATAGCCAACTTCCATCAGATCTGGGATCAGGCTATATCATATTTTACTTCTAATAAAGCCAATGGTTTTAATGAATAGTATTTTTTTGCAGGGCCTTCGTTCCTCTTGAAGCCCCACCTAATCAGAATGGTACCCAGTGGGAAAAGATGCAGTATCTGTTTGAGGAGCTGGGGAACAACCGTAAGTATTGTCTGACTGGTAACACTTCACAGTAAGGTACACTTTAAATAACACTTCACAGTAAGGTACACTTTATATAACACTTTACAGTAAGGTATAGTTTAAATAACACTTTACAGTAAGGTACACTTTAAATAACAATTTACAGTAAGGTACACTTTATATAACACTTTACAGTAAGGTACACTTTATATAACACTTTACATTAAGGTACGGTTTAAAAGTTGTACCAAAATGACAATTATACAATTCCTAACAAAGTTTGAACTGTTTATAAGTGATTTATAAACTACATATTTACTGTTTATAACCTACTTATAAACCATTTACAGTCACTTCTTAATGTGATGTGTTACCACCTCACTTAGGCTCCAATGTGGCTTACACACTCAGTCCTTTGATCAGATAGCCCTCGTGAATGACCCAGCACATCACTCACTTGTCTCAGTGTGGTTGGTAATGAATCTCCATTCAGTGGTGGTATTGAAAAGCTGTATGGACCAGACAGAGCGATGGATGGATGGCTGACACAAGGCTGCATACTGAGGTGACGTGTGGACCTGGCAGAGGCAACATTTTCCCTCGTCAATGTCAACCATCCTCATTGTGCCACTCGCAACCATCTGTCTCCCGGAAAAAAAGGGAGAAAGCCTCCCTTGCTTTGATGTGTCACTCAAGAAAGACGGTTCTCTCTTCACTGCAGAACTGTGACGAGTATGACCCCTTCCCTCTATAGAAGTTCACACGTGTATATATATATATATATATATATATATATATATATATATATATATATATATATATATATATATATTTCTCCTAACGTGACTTGCATTTGAATGTGCCAGTTCAAGTTGAGTGGTCGTCTATGATCCTCATATGTCTGCTGTCTGTGTGGGTCCATGTGAATGTCTATGTACACTGTATGTAGACCTAATGCCTGTGTACACTGTATGTAGACCTAATGCCTGTGTACACTGTATGTAGACCTAATGCCTGTGTACACTGTATTTAGACCTAATGCCTGTGTACACTGTATGTAGAACTATTGTCTATGTACACTGTATGTAGACCTAATGCCTGTGTACACTGTATGTAGTCCTAATGCCTGTGTACACTGTACTTGTTAGATCTTGGGCTTCCAGATAGTTGTGACAGAGCCAGCTTTATAGCCAACCAGGTGAATGAATAAGTTGGCCTTTAATGGTGGGTTTACAGTTGGAGCAGAGCATGAAGAGGCAGCAGCCGGGATCATGTTGTGTACAGCTCCAAGAGAGGAATCAGGAGGCTCTCTCTGCGCCGGAGCATCTGGGGATCAGGGGAGGAAGTTAACCCATCTGTCACACTCTTCCCACTGTGGCCTGCAGTCAGATCCTGGCCCTGCCCGCCTCTTCTACCTCTCCCGACCTCCCTTCTGATACCCATCCTACCCCTCAATTCCCTCTGACCCTCTCCTCACCCTTCCTGACTGTCCTCCCACCTCTCCCCTCTCTCCAACGCTTTCCTCACCCTTCCTGACTGTCCTCTCACCTCTCCCCTCTCTCTAAGCCTTTCCTCACCCTTCCTGACTCCTCCCACCTCTCCCCTCTCTCCAAGCCTTTCCTCACCCTTCCTGACTCCTCCCACCATGCCTGACCCCTTCCTCAGGGCTATTGATCTTCTACTGCAGCCTCCCTTCCTGTGGGGAAATGTCAGTGTTGCTCAGGAGGAAGCGTCTGTCCCCCAAATGGCACCCTAATTCCCTTCATAGTGCACTACTTTTGACCAGTGCCCTGTTTTAAAAGTAGTGTAATATACAGTATAGTGAATAGGGTGCAATTTGGGACCCATACAACATTAAGGCAGGATCATCCCTCTGCTAATTCCTCCTCTCTCTCCTCCTCCAGATGGGAGGTTAATTGAGCTTGGGGGAAGACGCTCCTCACTAAGTCAGCCTCCCGACCCCGGCCCTGCAAACCGCTAATTTAGGCCACAAACTGCAGCGACTGCAGCTCAAATGGGGTGGCCATTACATTATCCACAATGGTGCAATGAGGCATGCCGGTGTAGAAATCCCCTCAGCGACTTGGCTACATCCCAAATTGCTCCCTATTACCCTTCTGGGCCATGGTCAAAAGTAGTGCACTATGTAAGGAGTAGGGTGCCGTTTGGGACACAAACAATAGCTGCTTGGAATTGCTTGTGCTTTCTTGCAGGGCTTGTAGGTTGAAGCAGGGCTTGTAGGTTGAAGCAGGGCTAGTAGGTTGAAGCAGGGCTTGTAGGTTGAAGCAGGGCTTGTAGGTTGAAGCAGGGCTAGTAGGTTGAAGCAGGGCTAGTAGGTTGAAGCAGGGCTAGTAGGTTGAAGCAGGGCTTGTAGGTTGAAGCAGGGCTAGTAGGTTGAAGCAGGGCTTGTAGGTTGAAGCAGGGCTTGTAGGTTGAAGCAGGGCTAGTAGGTTGAAGCAGGGCTAGTAGGTTGAAGCAGGGCTAGTAGGTTGAAGCAGGGCTAGTAGGTTGAAGCAGGGCTTGTAGGTTGAAGCAGGGCTTGTAGGTTGAAGCAGGGCTTGTAGGTTGAAGCAGGGCTTGTAGGTTGAAGCAGGGCTTGTAGGTTGAAGCAGGGCTTGTAGGTTGAAGCAGGGCTAGTAGGTTGAAGCAGGGCTTGTAGGTTGAAGCAGGGCTAGTAGGTTGAAGCAGGGCTAGTAGGTTGAAGCAGGGCTTGTAGGTTGAAGCAGGGCTTGTAGGTTGAAGCAGGGCTAGTAGGTTGAAGCAGGGCTTGTAGGTTGAAGCAGGGCTTGTAGGTTGAAGCAGGGTTTGACTGTTGCATCTGGGACATGGGTTGGTTCCTATTTTGTGCAGTGAAGACTGACTATTGGTTCCAATCTTTTCTAGACCTGGTCTCTGAATGTCACTTTCTTTTCTAACGCCAGTCATCTGTGTGTGGTTTTAATACGCTCAAGGGCATGCTCTCCAGTCAACCATTCTTCCCTCTGTTTCTCTGAAAGGATCAGTCAGGGTGGTAATTTATCTCTCCCTGCATTTCCCAAAGTGGATAGACACTCTCCTTCCCCTCCCCTCTTCCCTCCTTCCCCTCCAAGTCTTTGAGCGAGAGAGACTCCACAGTAATCCAATGATAGCCTTGAGTGACTGTGTGTGGCAGAGAGCTACTGTCCTCTCCTCTGAGGGGTGTTAAGGTTGTCGCAGACTCTCATATCCTGGTCCCACACCCAGTCTTCTCTCTGAGCCTCGCAACCATACTGGAGACATAATAATTCATTTTCAACCTAAATGTAAAGGCTATATGTAATTTAGCAGGTGCTTATCAAAAGTGTTTTTGCGAAACCACCTAGCCTATTTCTACATTCCTAACAAAAGTCAGTTAGAGTATAATGAGTGTATAATGATTTCATATATGGGATTGGACCCACGGCCGTGTCTTAGCTAGCACCCCCCTCTTACCAAAAGTCACCACGACCCTGGCTTAGCTATCACCACTCTCTTACCAAAAGTTACCCACGACCCTGGCTTAGCTATCACCACTCTCTTACCAAAAGTTACCCACAACCCTGGCTTAGCTATCACCACTCTCTTACCAATAGTTACCACGACCCTGGCTTAGCTATCACCCCCCTCTTACCAAAAGTCACCACGACCCTGGCTTAGCTATCACCACTCTCTTACCAAAAGTCACCACGACCCTGGTTTAGCTATCACCACTCTCTTACCAAAAGTTACCCACGACCCTGGTTTAGCTATCACCACTCTCTTACCAAAAGTTACCCGTGACCCTGGCTTAGCTATCACCACTCTCTTACCAATAGTCATCCACGACCCTGTCTTTGCTAGCACCCCCCTCTTACCAGTAGTTACCCACAACCCTGGCTTAGCTATCACCCCCCTCTTACCAAAAGTCACTTCGACCCTGGCTTAGCTATCACCACTCTCTTTCCAAAAGTTACCACGACCCTGGCCTAGCTATCACCACTCTCTTACCAATAGTTACCCACGACCCTGGCTTAGCTATCACGACCCTGGCTTAGCTATCACCACCCTCTTACCAATAGTTACCCATGACCCTGGTCTTACCAATAGTTACCCACGGTTTTGCTACCACCACTCTCTTACCAAAAGTCACCACGACCCTAGCTTAGCTATCACCACTCTCTTACCAATAGTTACCAACGACCCTGGCTTAGCTATCACCACTCTCTTACCAATAGTTACCCACGACCCTGGCTTTGCTATCATCACTCTCTTACCAATTGTCACTTACGACCCTGGTCTTACCAATAGTTACCACGACCTTGGCTTAGCTACCACCACCCTCTTACCAATAGTCACCCACGACCCTGGCTTTGCTATCATCACTCTCTTACCAATAGTCACCCACGACCCTGGCTTTGCTATCACCACAGTCTTACCAATAGTCAACCACAACCCTGGCTTAGCTACCACCACCCTCTTACCAATAGTCACCCACGACCCTGGCTTTGCTATTATCACCCTCTTACCAATAGTCACCCACAACCCTGGCTTTCACCACCCTCTTACAAATAGTCACCCACAACCCTGGCTATCACAACCCTCTTACCAATAGTCACCCACAACCCTGGCTATCACCACCCTCTTACCAATAGTCACCCACAACCCTGGCTATCACCACCCTCCTACCAATGGTCACCCACAACCCTGGCTATCACCACCCTCTTACCAATAGTCACCCACAACCCTGGCTATCACCACCCTCTTACCAATAGTCACCCACAACCCTGGCTATCACCACCCTCCTACCAATAGTCACCCACAACCCTGGCTATCACCACTCTCTTACCAATAGTCATCCACAACCCTGGCTATCACCACCCACCTACCAATAGTCACCCACAACCCTGGCTATCACCACCCTCTTACCAATAGTTACCCACAACCCTGGCTATCACCACCCTCTTACCAATAGTCACCCACAACCCTGGCTATCACCACCCTCTTACCAATAGTCACCCATAACCCTGGCTATCACCACCCTCCTACCAATGGTCACCCACAACCCTGGCTATCACCACCCTCTTACCAATAGTCACCCACAACCCTGGCTATCACCACCCTCTTACCAATAGTCACCCACAACCCTGGCTATCACCACCCTCCTACCAATAGTCACCCACAACCCTGGCTATCACCACTCTCTTACCAATAGTCATCCACAACCCTGGCTATCACCACCCTCCTACCAATAGTCACCCACAACCCTGGCTATCACCACCCTCTTACCAATAGTTACCCACAACCCTGGCTATCACCACCCTCTTACCAATAGTCACCCACAACCCTGGCTTTGCTATCACCACTCTCTTACCAATAGTCACCCACAACCCTGGCTTTGCTATCACCACCCTCTTACCAAAAGTCACTTCGACCCTGGCTTAGCTATCACCACTCTCTTACCAAAAGTCACCACGACCCTGGCCTAGCTATCACCACTCTCTTACCAATAGTTACCCACGACCCTGGCTTAGCTATCACCACTCTCTTACCAAAAGTTACCCACAACCCTGGCTTAGCTATCACCACTCTCTTACCAATAGTTACCACGACCCTGGCTTAGCTATCACCCCCCTCTTACCAAAAGTCACCACGACCCTGGCTTAGCTATCACCACTCTCTTACCAAAAGTCACCACGACCCTGGTTTAGCTATCACCACTCTCTTACCAAAAGTTACCCACGACCCTGGTTTAGCTATCACCACTCTCTTACCAAAAGTTACCCGCGACCCTGGCTTAGCTATCACCAATCTCTTACCAATAGTCATCCACGACCCTGTCTTTGCTAGCACCCCTTCTTACCAGTAGTTACCCACAACCCTGGCTTAGCTATCACCCCCCTCTTACCAAAAGTCACTTCGACCCTGGCTTAGCTATCACCACTCTCTTTCCAAAAGTTACCACGACCCTGGCCTAGCTATCACCACTCTCTTACCAATAGTTACCCACGACCCTGGCTTAGCTATCACGACCCTGGCTTAGCTATCACCACCCTCTTACCAATAGTTACCCATGACCCTGGTCTTACCAATAGTTACCCACGGTTTTGCTACCACCACTCTCTTACCAAAAGTCACCACGACCCTAGCTTAGCTATCACCACTCTCTTACCAATAGTTACCAACGACCCTGGCTTAGCTATCACCACTCTCTTACCAATAGTTACCCACGACCCTGGCTTTGCTATCATCACTCTCTTACCAATTGTCACTTACGACCCTGGTCTTACCAATAGTTACCACGACCTTGGCTTAGCTACCACCACCCTCTTACCAATAGTCACCCACGACCCTGGCTTTGCTATCATCACTCTCTTACCAATAGTCACCCACGACCCTGGCTTTGCTATCACCACAGTCTTACCAATAGTCAACCACAACCCTGGCTTAGCTACCACCACCCTCTTACCAATAGTCACCCACGACCCTGGCTTTGCTATTATCACCCTCTTACCAATAGTCACCCACAACCCTGGCTTTCACCACCCTCTTACAAATAGTCACCCACAACCCTGGCTATCACAACCCTCTTACCAATAGTCACCCACAACCCTGGCTATCACCACCCTCTTACCAATAGTCACCCACAACCCTGGCTATCACCACCCTCCTACCAATGGTCACCCACAACCCTGGCTATCACCACCCTCTTACCAATAGTCACCCACAACCCTGGCTATCACCACCCTCTTACCAATAGTCACCCACAACCCTGGCTATCACCACCCTCCTACCAATAGTCACCCACAACCCTGGCTATCACCACTCTCTTACCAATAGTCATCCACAACCCTGGCTATCACCACCCACCTACCAATAGTCACCCACAACCCTGGCTATCACCACCCTCTTACCAATAGTTACCCACAACCCTGGCTATCACCACCCTCTTACCAATAGTCACCCACAACCCTGGCTATCACCACCCTCTTACCAATAGTCACCCATAACCCTGGCTATCACCACCCTCCTACCAATGGTCACCCACAACCCTGGCTATCACCACCCTCTTACCAATAGTCACCCACAACCCTGGCTATCACCACCCTCTTACCAATAGTCACCCACAACCCTGGCTATCACCACCCTCCTACCAATAGTCACCCACAACCCTGGCTATCACCACTCTCTTACCAATAGTCATCCACAACCCTGGCTATCACCACCCTCCTACCAATAGTCACCCACAACCCTGGCTATCACCACTCTCTTACCAATAGTCATCCACAACCCTGGCTATCACCACCCTCCTACCAATAGTCACCCACAACCCTGGCTATCACCACCCTCTTACCAATAGTTACCCACAACCCTGGCTATCACCACCCTCTTACCAATAGTCACCCACAACCCTGGCTTTGCTATCACCACTCTCTTACCAATAGTCACCCACAACCCTGGCTTTGCTATCACCACCCTCTTACCAAAAGTCACTTCGACCCTGGCTTAGCTATCACCACTCTCTTACCAAAAGTCACCACGACCCTGGCCTAGCTATCACCACTCTCTTACCAATAGTTACCCACGACCCTGGCTTAGCTATCACCACTCTCTTACCAAAAGTTACCCACAACCCTGGCTTAGCTATCACCACTCTCTTACCAATAGTTACCACGACCCTGGCTTAGCTATCACCCCCCTCTTACCAAAAGTCACCACGACCCTGGCTTAGCTATCACCACTCTCTTACCAAAAGTCACCACGACCCTGGTTTAGCTATCACCACTCTCTTACCAAAAGTTACCCACGACCCTGGTTTAGCTATCACCACTCTCTTACCAAAAGTTACCCGCGACCCTGGCTTAGCTATCACCAATCTCTTACCAATAGTCATCCACGACCCTGTCTTTGCTAGCACCCCTTCTTACCAGTAGTTACCCACAACCCTGGCTTAGCTATCACCCCCCTCTTACCAAAAGTCACTTCGACCCTGGCTTAGCTATCACCACTCTCTTTCCAAAAGTTACCACGACCCTGGCCTAGCTATCACCACTCTCTTACCAATAGTTACCCACGACCCTGGCTTAGCTATCACGACCCTGGCTTAGCTATCACCACCCTCTTACCAATAGTTACCCATGACCCTGGTCTTACCAATAGTTACCCACGGTTTTGCTACCACCACTCTCTTACCAAAAGTCACCACGACCCTAGCTTAGCTATCACCACTCTCTTACCAATAGTTACCAACGACCCTGGCTTAGCTATCACCACTCTCTTACCAATAGTTACCCACGACCCTGGCTTTGCTATCATCACTCTCTTACCAATTGTCACTTACGACCCTGGTCTTACCAATAGTTACCACGACCTTGGCTTAGCTACCACCACCCTCTTACCAATAGTCACCCACGACCCTGGCTTTGCTATCATCACTCTCTTACCAATAGTCACCCACGACCCTGGCTTTGCTATCACCACAGTCTTACCAATAGTCAACCACAACCCTGGCTTAGCTACCACCACCCTCTTACCAATAGTCACCCACGACCCTGGCTTTGCTATTATCACCCTCTTACCAATAGTCACCCACAACCCTGGCTTTCACCACCCTCTTACAAATAGTCACCCACAACCCTGGCTATCACAACCCTCTTACCAATAGTCACCCACAACCCTGGCTATCACCACCCTCTTACCAATAGTCACCCACAACCCTGGCTATCACCACCCTCCTACCAATGGTCACCCACAACCCTGGCTATCACCACCCTCTTACCAATAGTCACCCACAACCCTGGCTATCACCACCCTCTTACCAATAGTCACCCACAACCCTGGCTATCACCACCCTCCTACCAATAGTCACCCACAACCCTGGCTATCACCACTCTCTTACCAATAGTCATCCACAACCCTGGCTATCACCACCCACCTACCAATAGTCACCCACAACCCTGGCTATCACCACCCTCTTACCAATAGTTACCCACAACCCTGGCTATCACCACCCTCTTACCAATAGTCACCCACAACCCTGGCTATCACCACCCTCTTACCAATAGTCACCCATAACCCTGGCTATCACCACCCTCCTACCAATGGTCACCCACAACCCTGGCTATCACCACCCTCTTACCAATAGTCACCCACAACCCTGGCTATCACCACCCTCTTACCAATAGTCACCCACAACCCTGGCTATCACCACCCTCCTACCAATAGTCACCCACAACCCTGGCTATCACCACTCTCTTACCAATAGTCATCCACAACCCTGGCTATCACCACCCTCCTACCAATAGTCACCCACAACCCTGGCTATCACCACCCTCTTACCAATAGTTACCCACAACCCTGGCTATCACCACCCTCTTACCAATAGTCACCCACAACCCTGGCTTTGCTATCACCACCCTCCTACCAATAGTCACCCACAACCCTGGCTATCACCACCCTCTTACCAATAGTTACCCACAACCCTGGCTATCACCACCCTCTTACCAATAGTCACCCACAACCCTGGTCTTACCAATAGTCACCCACAACCCTGGCTATCACCACCCTCTTACCAATAGTTACCCACAACCCTGGCTATCACCACCCTCTTACCAATAGTCACCCACAACCCTGGCTATCACCACCCTCTTACCAATAGTCACCCACAACCCTGGCTATCACCACCCTCTTACCAATAGTCACCCACAACCCTGGCTATCACCACCCTCTTACCAATAGTCACCCACAACCCTGGCTATCACCACCCTCTTACCAATAGTCACCCACAACCCTGGCTTTGTTATCACCACTCTCTTTTTATTTTTTATTTAACCTTTATTTCACTAGGCAAGTCAGTTAAGAACAAATTCTTATTTACAAAGATTGCTTATGAACAGTGGGTTAACTTCCTTGTTCAGGGCCAGAACGACAGATTTTTACCTTGCCAGCTCGGGAATTCGATCTAGCAACCTTTCGGTTACTGACCCAACGCTCTAACCACTTGGCTACCTGCCGCCCCTATCTTACCAATAGTCAATCACGACCCTGGTTGTGCTAGCACCACCCTCTTACCAATAGTCATTCACGACCCTGGTTTTGCTAGCACCACCCTCTTACCAATAGTCAATCGGTACCCTGGTTGTGCTAGCACCACCCTCTTACCAATAGTCAATCGGTACCCTGGTTTTGCTAGCACCACTCTCTTACCAATAGTCAATCGGTACCCTGGTTTTGCTAGCACCACCCTCTTACCAATAGTCAATCGGTACCCTGGTTGTGCTAGCACCACCCTCTTACCAATAGTCAATCGGTACCCTGGTTGTGCTAGCACCACTCTCTTACCAATAGTCAATCGGTACCCTGGTTGTGCTAGCACCACCCTCTTACTAATAATCAGTATTAAAATGAACTTGTTTTTCACAATCAACACCTGAAACACCTTATGCTTCATTACCTTCCAGGTGTGTTCCCTGGATCAGAGCACTGGGCCAGGGAACACACACACACACAACCACAGACACACACAATCACCGCCACACACAACCACCGCGTGTGTGTTCGTGTTCCCTGGCCCACTGCTCTGATCGTGGTGTGTCCCAGTGCATAATGTCTACCCCGAAGGGCTTTCTGTTTCACATCAACTAAATGGGGTCAAATGCACCCCAGAGATTCAGGGTGTAATGGTGACTGGTTACAACAGAACAGAAGCCGTCTGTGTCTTTCATGCTTGCAAAACATTCTATCCTCAGCGGTTCACTGCCATGAAATTATTAATTATTTGAATGATCAGTCAGTGGTTCATTCCATTTAAATTAATGATCAGTTCAATTTGAGCTATTTTATTTTTCTGGCTGGGTCTCGTCTCTCAGGATCCGTTAAATTAATTTCTGTTTCGTTTTGGAAAAGCATAAAAAAAGCCTGTAAGGCAAAAGCATCCTTGTTCCTACCAGTAATGAGGCTACGGTAGTTTTCAGTTGCGTAGGGGAAGGTTTCAGTCTGGCTGGATTGGATATATAGCATAGACATAACAAGACTGCATCTCAAATGCCATGGCTCCTGGTTAAAAGTAGTGCACTATATACAGTGGAAGTCAGAAGTTTACATACACCTTAGACAAAAACATTTCAACTCTGTTTTTCACAATTCCTGACATTTAATCCAAGTAAAAATTCCCTGTATTAGGTCAGTTAAAATCAGCACTTTATTTTAAGAATGTGAAATGTCAGAATAATAGTAAAGATAATGATTTATTTCAGCTTTTATTTTTTTTATCACATTCCCAGTGGGTCAGAAGTTTACATACACTCAATTAGTATTTGGTAGCATTGTCTTTAAATTGTTTAACTTGAGTTAAACGTTTCGGGTAGCCTTCCACAACCTTCCCACAATAAGTTGGGTGAATGTTGGCCCATTCCGCCTGACAGAGCTGGTGTAACTGAGTCAGGTTTGTAGGCCTCCTTGCTCTCACATGCTTTTTCAGTTCTGCCCGCACATTTACTATAGGATTGAGGTCAGGGCTTTGTGATGGCCACTCCAATACCTTGACTTTGTTGTCCTTAAGCCATTTTACCACAACTTTGGAAGTTTACTTGGGGCCATTGTCCATTTGGAAGACCCATTTGCGACCAAGCTTTATCTTTCTGACTGATGTATTGAGATGTTGCTTCAATATATCCACGTAATTGTCCTCCCTCATGATGCCATCTATTTTGTGAAGTGCACTAGTCCCTACTGCAGCAAAGCACCGCCACAACATGATGCTGCCACCCCCGTGCTTCACAGTTGGGATGGTGTTCTTCGTCTTGCAAGCCTCCCCTTTTTCTCCAAATGATGGTCATATGGTCAAACAGTTTTATTTTTGTTTCATCAGACCAGAGGACATTTCTCCAAAAAGTACAAACTTCGTCCCCATGTGCAGTTGCAAACCGTAGCCTGGCTTTTCTTATGGCGGTTTTGGAGCAGTGGCTTCTTTCTTGCTGAGCGGCCATTCAGGTCGATATAGGACTCATTTTACTGTGGATAAAGATACTTTTGTACCTGTTTCCTCCAGCATCTTCACAAGCTCCTTTGCTGTTGTTCTGGGATTCATTTGCACTCTTTGCACCAAAGTACGTTCATCTCTAGGAGCCAGAACACGTCTCCTTCCTGAGCGGTATGACGGCTGCGTGGTCCCATGGTGTTTATACTTGCGTACTATTGTTTGTACAGATGAACGCAGTATCTTTAGGCGTTTGGAAATTGCTCCCAAGGATGCACCAGACTTGTGGAGGTCTACAATTTTTTTTCTGAAGTCTTGCTGATTTCTTTTGATTTTCCCATGATGTCAAGCAAAGAGGCACTGAGTTTGAAGGTAGACCTTGAAATACATCCAGAGGTACACCTCCAATTGACTCAAATTATGTCAATTAGCCTATCAGAAGCTTCTAAAGCCATGACATAATTTTCTGGAATTTTCCAAGCTGTTTAAAGGCACAGTCAACTTAGTGTGTATAAACCTCTGACCCACTGGAATTGTGATACAATGAGTTATAAGTGAAATAATCTGTCTGTAAACAATTGTTGGAGAAATTACTTGTGTCATGCACAAAGTAGATGCCCTAACCGACTTGTCAAAACTATAGTTTGTTCACAAGTCATTTGTGGAGTGGTTGAAAAATGAGTTTTAATGACTCCAACCTAAGTGTATGTAAACTTCCGACTTCAACTGTAGGGAATAGGGTGCGATTTAGGACTGTCCCAAAACAGCCCCCCCCTCACCTCTCTGATTCATATGGATGTATGCCTGTTCAGACTACACAGTCTAGCACAGTAGGTGGTGGTATGCATATTTTCAGTTTGTTTACAAACCGCCAATGAAGACTAATAATAAGAAAATGAACTACTTTAAAATGGCGATAGCCCCCAGTGGTGCTGCTGAGAGTGGTAGAGGTTTGCCTTCTCTCCATGTCTATGGAACCTAGCTTTCTTCTGCTGATGCTGAGAGTGGTAGAGGTTTGCCTTCTCTCCATGTCTATGGAACCTAGCTTTCTTCTGCTGATGCTGAGAGTGGTAGAGGTTTGCCTTCTCTCCATGTCTATGGAACCTAGCTTTCTTCTGCTGATGCTGAGAGTGGTGGAGGTTTGCCTTCTCTCCATGTCTATGGAACCTAGCTTTCTTCTGCTGATGCTGAGAGTGGTGGATGTTTGCCTTCTCTCCATGTCTATGGAACCTAGCTTTCTTCTGCTGATGCTGAGAGTGGTGGATGTTTGCCTTCTCTCCATGTCTATGGAACCTAGCTTTCTTCTGCTGATGCTGAGAGTGGTGGAGGTTTGCCTTCTCTCCATGTCTATGGAACCTAGCTTTCTTCTGCTGATGCTGAGAGTGGTAGAGGTTTGCCTTCTCTCCATGTCTATGGAACCTAGCTTTCTTCTTCTTCAGATGTGGAGCACCACGCCTGGTAATAGACTTTATTCTCTCTGTCTAATCCCCTGAAAAAACTGATTTAATAAACCCAAAGCTGACAGAGGCAGCAGACATAACATCCCCCGGTCTGTCTCTTTGTGCGGGGACTTCACTGATGCTGTCCTCTGCAGAACCTGCTCAGTGTATTGTCTCTCGTACTTACCAAGCTCAGACACTTAACAAAAGCTGGAGGAGATCACAAAGGAAAACACCTATTCAAATGTTAATGCTCATTTCAGGGTGTCAGACTTCAAACGGGTTGGTTCTTTCCCCCGTTATGCCCACACGACAATTAAGCGCAAGTATTTAATTTTATATCCATGTTCCTCCCGTGTCCGTGTCCTGGAAAAGTCCTAGTCTACAAAAGTGGTTTGCGAGAAACGGAAGCACAGCGTCTATCTTGGTGATGTCATCAATAAATAAAAGGGAGTGTGTTGTTTTTGATGATCAAACGAAGTAGGATGACTGAGCAGCCTGGTAGGCAGCAGGATACTGTAATATCTAGGCTAACATGACAGGTGATCTCGACACCACTAGGCATACCTGGGTTCAACTACTATTTCAAATCATATCCAGTCATTTGAGTGTTTGTTTTAGCCTGCCTGGAGTGCCAGATGGGCTGGGTTTGCACTGTTGGAACTTCTACATCTGTTGTGTCAGGAAAGCTCAATTTAGCCCAGCTAAAGTATTACAAATGTATTTGAACCCAGGTAATGGTGGAATAGTACAGAGAACCAGGGTAAAACCAGGGTAAAACCAGCACGAAGAGTAACAATTACGGGCAACCATTACAATAGTTACAAGACTACAAATCCTGGCCATCTGGCAGTCCAGGTTGTCAGGCTTTATTTGATTTATTTTAAGGCTACATCAAATAAAACCATTTCAAATAGTATTTGATCCCAGGTCTGCTGTTAGGCACATCAGGGCTTAGGCCTGCTTCTGAGGGCCAGAGGGGGAACTGTGGCAAGAAACAGGGGGAACCATGAGGGGCCAACAGTGGGGCTGCGTTCAGCCCTCGCTTCCCTGACAGTTGGGATCCTATCATGGGAGAGAGGCGATCACTCTACCCATCAATCTTTCTGTCTTCTGGGTCTTCTGGCTCCATCCCTGACAGCTGGTCTGACTGACACCCACTGTCCTTCATCCATGACGGGTAGCCCCGGCCACCTTCTCCCCCCTTCCCTTCTCATCAACTGGCCTTTCTGCTTCTCCATCAAAGGTGACACACATCAAGCTAATCAACAGGACAGAGAGCCAGGCGTTTGGCTTTGTTAATATTCTGCACTCTTGGATTGTTTAGGATCTATAATAGTATTATATTTTTCTCAACATCAATCAATTTATAATCAATCAAATGTTTTTCATAAAGCTCTTTTTACATCAGCAGTTGTCACAAAGTGCTTTACAGACACCCAGCCTAAAACCCTAAAGAACATCCATTTTAAATGTTCTTTACAAATGGTAAAGGACACTTCTGTTAATATGCTGAACTCTGTAATAATATACGGGGATAACATTAGTGCTTTCTTCATGTCATTTTTCATATAATACTGTCTTTATCATTTGAGATGATATTAGACCGTTCTAAATGCCCTTTTTCATTTTCTAAATGTGTTTTTCCTGACGTACTGAAAAAGTTTGATGTTTCGAGGCCAAAAGTATCTGTGACCTTTCTGTGACAACCCTTGAACCAGAGATGAAATGGGGGAATGAATGGAAACAAATCAAACATGTACATGATCTGAAACAGGCATCTCTTTCTGCTGATTGAAATATCTCCTCAAGTGTCCATTTATCATTTCAGTTACAGTTACAGGAAGAGAACAGAATAGAATATGCTCTCACTGTTTGGCATCTACTTACAATGTTTTTTTGTGCTCTCTCTCTCTCTCTCCCTCTCTTTCTCTCTCTCTCCCTCTCACCCTCCCTTCGCTCTCTCTCTCCCTCTCACCCTCCCTTCGCTCTCTCTCTCTCCCTCTCACCTTCCCTTCTCTCTCTCTCTCTCTCTCTCTCCCTCTCTTTCTCTCTCTCTCCCTCTCACCCTCCCTTCGCTCTCTCTCTCCCTCTCACCCTCCCTTCGCTCTCTCTCTCCCTCTCACCCTCCCTTCTCTCTCTCTCTCTCCCTCTCACCCTCCCTTCTCTCTCTCATTCTCTCTCTCTCCCTCTCTTTCTCTCTCTCTCCCTCTCACCCTCCCTTCGCTCTCTCTCCCTCTCACCTTCCCTTCGCTCTCTCTCTCCCTCTCACCCTCCCTTCTCTCTCTCTCTCTCTCTCTCTCCCTCTCTTTCTCTCTCTCTCCCTCTCACCCTCCCTTCGCTCTCTCTCTCCCTCTCACCCTCCCTTCGCTCTCTCTCTCCCTCTCACCCTCCCTTCTCTCTCTCTCTCTCCCTCTCACCCTCCCTTCTCTCTCTCATTCTCTCTCTCTCTCTCTCTCTCTCTCTCTCTCTCTCTCTCTCTCTCATTCTCTCTCTCTCTCACCCTCTCTCTCTCTCTCTCTCCCTCTCTCTCTCTCTCACCCTCCTCTCTCTGTCTCTCTCCCTCTCCTACAGATGGTGTACCAGCCCTGTCTTTCTCCATCAGCTCCTTGACCTTGATTGGCATGTTGGCAGTGATCACTTACACGGTGTGTGTGTGTGTGTGTGTGTGTGTGTGTGTGTGTGTGTGTGTGTGTGTGTGTGTGTGTGTGTGTGTGTGTGTGTGTGTGTGTGTGTGTGTGCGTTTGATCACTTACATTGTGTGTGTCCTGGCAGTGATCACTTACAGGGTGAGTGAGTGGGGACCAGGGACCTTCGACGGGTGGCCGATGGCCGCTGTCACTTCATTGATTTGCATGTGGCTCGAGAGGGCCATAACCGCACATAAAATATTCTAATCGTCCAAGGGGAAAGGTTCCAAGTGTTACCGGTCCAGTGGCTTAAAGGGACATGACCTCCCTGTCTGTTCAGTCATGTATGTAGGCTGAGACCCATGACCTTGGTGCTGCTAACGCCACATTCTAACCAACTGAACTACACAGGATTGGAAAGGGATTGAAATATTTAGAACACATCAGTATTTCTACTACTACCACTACTACTACTACTACTACCACTACTACTACTACTACCACTACTTCTACTGCTACTACTGCTACTACTACTACTACCACTACTACTACTACTACCACTACTACTACTACTACTACCACTACTACTACTGCCACTACTACAACTACTACTACTACTACTACTACCCCTACTACTACTACTACTACCACTACTACTACTACTACCCCTACTACTACTACTACTACTACTACTACTACTACTACTACTACTACCACTACTACTACTACCACTACTACTACTACTGCCCCTACTACTACCACTACTACTGCTGCTACTATTACTACCACTACTACTACTACCACTACTACTACTACTACTACCACTACAGCAGCTACTACTACTACCACTACTACCACTACCACCACTACTACTACTACCATTACCACTACCATTACCACTACTACCACCACTACTACTACCACCATTACCACTACCAGTACCACTACTACTACTACTACTACCATTACTACTACAACTACCCCCACTACCATTACTAACACCACCACCCTTACCACTACTACTAATACCATTACTACTACTACTACCACTACCACTACTACTACCATTACCACTACTACCACTACCATTACCACTACTACTACTACCATTACCATTACCACTACTACCACTACCACCACTACTACTACTACCATTACCACTACTACCACTACCATTACCACTACCACCACCTATACTACTACTACTACTACTACTACAATTACTACCACCACTACAACTACTACTACCACCACTACCACTACCACCACTACTACTACCACTACTAATACTACTACTACTACTACTACCACTACCATTACTACCACTACCACCACCACCATTACTACTACTACTACTACCACTACTACTACCACTACCATTACTACCACTACCATCACCACCATTACCACCACTACTACCACCACTACTACTACCACTACTACTACCACCCCCACTGCTGCTACTACCACTACCATTACTACCACTACCATCACCACCATTACCACCACTACTACCACCACTACTACTACCACTACTACTACCACCCCCACTGCTGCTACTACCACTCCCACTACTGCTACCATTACCAGTATAACTATTGCTACTGCTACCACTACCACCACCACCACCACCACTACTACTACTACTACAACCACTACCACCTCTACTACTACTACCACCACCACTACTACTACCACTCACACCACCAATACTACTACCACGACCAAGTACCAGCACTACCACTACCACCACCACCAGTCAGTGGTGGAAAAGTACTAAATTGTCATAATTGAGTGAAAGTAAAGATACCTTAATGGAAAATGACTCAAGTTAAAGTGAAAGTCACCCAGTAAAATGCTAAGTAAAGTAAAAGTCTAAAAGTATTTGGTTTTAAATATACTTATGTATCTCAAAAGTTAATTTAATTGCTAAAATATACTTATACTTATATATGTTATACTTATGTTTTTTTAAATTACGCATAGCCAGGGGCTATCTGCAACACTCAGACATTATTTTCAAGCGAAGCATTTGTGTTTAGTGAGTCCGCCAGATCAGAGGCAGTAGGGATGACCAGCAATGTTCTCTTGATACGTGTGTGAATCAGACCATTTTACTGTCCTGCTAAGCATTCAAAATATAACGAGTACTTTTGGGTGTCAGGGAAAATGTATGGAGTAAAACGTACATCATTTTCTTTAGGAATGTAGTAAAGTAGAAGTTGTCAAAATTATAAATAGTAAAGTACAGATACAGAAAAAAACTAGTAGTACTTTAAAGTATTTTTTTTACTTAAGTAATTTACACCCCTGCTACCACTACTGCTGCTACTACTACTACTACTACTACTACTACTACTACTACTACTACTACTACCGTGTAGTCTTAGCCTAAGGTGAACACTATCTATTTGACTAAATATTTGGTTCAGTGAATTTAGTTAGAGAAGAGAGAAACATGTATGAATCACATCATCTTAGAGACCTACAGATGCTCTCAGTGATTGAGGGGCCTTTCAGTATTAGTAATGCTTTGTGATTCTAGGGATGTGGCATTCAATCACTCACATTCGCTGTCTTCTTTCACCTGAGAGTGCTGGGGGCTTTTGACGTGATGTATATACACGCTCCACCGTCGCACTTGTTCGCCCCCTATTTATACATGTCAGTCTCAGGGGCCATTTAATATAGGCCTGTATTTTGATTCCCTCAGCATACTGTAGCTGTCCCAGGTTTTTCTACCAGATAAGAGAAATTGCCTGTGCCCTAACACTCCTTAATGTTGTCTATTTTTCATGGCTGCTATCATGGT
The DNA here is from genome assembly GCF_013265735.2 of Oncorhynchus mykiss. Taxonomy (NCBI): domain Eukaryota; kingdom Metazoa; phylum Chordata; class Actinopteri; order Salmoniformes; family Salmonidae; genus Oncorhynchus; species Oncorhynchus mykiss. The sequence goes on from NC_048565.1 coordinate 85,752,221, forward strand.
ACCTAGTCTGTGAACTGAGCATGTCTGGAGGGTGTGGGTGGTGGTGTCAGTGGGAGAGGGGAGCAACACACACACACTTAACGGAAGTTTACATACACTGAAGTTGGAATCATTAAAACTTGTTTTTCAAGCACTCCACATTTTTCTTGTTAACAAACTATAGTTTTGGCAAGTCGGTTAGGGCATCTACTTTGTGCATGACACAAGTCATTTTTCTGACAATTATTTGAAGACAGATTATTTCACAATTCACTGCATCACAATTCCAGTGGGTCGGAAGTTTACATACACTAAGTTGACTGTGCCTTTAAACAGCTTGGAAAATTCCTTTCCTTTCATGGCTTTAAAAGCTTCTGGTAGGCTAATTGACATCATATGAGTCAATTAGAGGTGTACCTGTGGATGTATTTCAAGGCCTACCTTCAAACTCAGTGCCTCTTTGCTTGACATCATGGGAAAATCAAAAGAAATCTGACAAAAAATTGCCTTCATACCGCTCAGAAAGGAGACGCATTCTGTGTCCTAGAGATAAATGTACTTTGGTGCGAAAAGTGCAAATCAATCCCAGAACAACAGCAAAGGACCTTGTGAAGATGCTGGAGGAAACAAAAGTATCTATATCTACAGTAAAACAAGTCCTATATCGACATAACCTGAAAGGCCGCTCAGCAAGGAAGAAGCCACTGCTCCAAACCGCCATAAAAAGTCAGACTACGGTTTGCAACTGCACATGGGGACAAAGATCGTACTTTTTGGAGAAATGTCCTCTGGTCTGATGAAACAAAAATAGAACTGTTTGGTCATAATGACCATCGTTATGTTTGGAGGAAAAAGGGGGTGGCTTGCAAGCTGAAGAACACCATTCCAACCATGACGCACGGGGGTGGCAGCATCATGTTGTGGGGGTGCTTTGCCGCAGGAGGGCCTGGTGAACTTCACAAAATAGATGGCATCATGTGCATGGAAAATTATGTGGATATATCTCAAGACATCAGTCCGGAAGTTAAAGCTTGGTCGCAAATGGCTCTTCCAAATGGACAATGACCCCAAGCATACTTCCTTAAGCAAAAATTGCTTAAGGACAACAACGTCAAGGTATTGGAGTGGCCATCACAAAGCCCTGACCTCAAATCCTGTAGAAAATGTGTGGGCAGACCTGAAAAAGCTTGTGCAAGCAAGGAGGCCCACAAACCTGACTCAGTTACACCAGCTCTGTCAAGAGGAATGGGCCAAAATTCACCCAACTTATTGTGGGAAGCTTGTGGAAGGCTACCCGAAACGTTTGACCCAAGATAAACAATTTAAAGGCAATGCTACCAAATTCTAATTGAGTGTATGTAAACTTCTGATTTGGCTAAGGTTTATGTAAACTTCTGATTTGGCTAAGGTTTATGTAAACTTCTGATTTGGCTATGGTTTATGTAAACTTCTGATTTGGCTAAGGTTTATGTAAACTTCTGATTTGGCTAAGGTTTATGTACACTTCTGATTTGGCTAAGGTTTATGTAAACTTCTGATTTGGCTATGGTTTATGTACACTTCTGATTTGGCTATGGTTTATGTACACTTCTGATTTGGCTAAGGTTTATGTACACTTCTGATTTGGCTATGGTTTATGTACACTTCTGATTTGGCTAAGGTTTATGTACACTTCTGATTTGGCTATGGTTTATGTACACTTCTGATTTGGCTAAGGTTTATGTACACTTCTGATTTGGCTAAGGTTTATGTACACTTCTGATTTGGCTAAGGTTTATGTACACTTCTGATTTGGCTAAGGTTTATGTACACTTCTGATTTGGCTAAGGTTTATGTACACTTCTGATTTGGCTATGGTTTATGTAAACTTCTGATTTGGCTATGGTTTATGTAAACTTCTGATTTGGCTAAGGTTTATGTACACTTCTGATTTGGCTAAGGTTTATGTAAACTTCCAACTTCAACTAGTTTTAAATAACAGTTCTAGTAAAAGCAACAGTTCCAATCAAATCTAATTTTATTTGTCACATACACAGCTGATGTTAATTTTATTAATTTATTTTATTTTACCTTTATTTTACTAGGCAAGTCAGTTAATTACAAATTCTTATTTTCAATGACGGCCTAGGAACAGTGGGTTAACTGCCTGTTCAGGGGCAGAACGACAGATTTGTACCTTGTCAGCTCGGGGATTTGAACTTGCAACCTTCCGGTTACTAGTCAAACGCCCTAACCACTAGGCCACCCTGACTAGGGGTAGCCACATCCACATGGTTAGCAGATGTTATTGGTCACATACACATGGTTAGCAGATGTTATTGGTCACATACACATAGTTAGCAGATGTTATTGGTCCATACACATGGTTAGCAGATGTTAATGATCACATGGTTAGCAGATGTTAATGGTCACATACACATGGTTAGCAGATGTTATTGGTCACATACACATGGTTAGCAGATGTTATTGGTCACATACACATGGTTAGCAGATGTTAATGGTCACATACACATGGTTAGCAGATGTTAATGGTCACATACACATGGTTAGCAGATGTTAATGGTCACAGACACATGATTAGCCGATGTTAATGGTCACATACACATGGTTAGCAGATGTTATTGGTCACATACACATGGTTAGCAGATGTTAATGGTCACAGACACATGGTTAGCAGATGTTATTGGTCACATACACATGGTTAGCAGATGTTATTGGTCACACACACATGGTTAGCAGATGTTATTGGTCACATACACATGGTTAGCAGATGTTAATGGTCACATACACATGGTTAGCAGATGTTATTGGTCACATACACATAGTTAGCAGATGTTATTGGTCCATACACATGGTTAGCAGATGTTAATGATCACATGGTTAGCAGATGTTAATGGTCACATACACATGGTTAGCAGATGTTATTGGTCACATACACATGGTTAGCAGATGTTATTGGTCACATACACATGGTTAGCAGATGTTAATGGTCACATACATGGTTAGCAGATGTTATTGGTCACACGCACATGGTTAGCAGATGTTATTGGTCACACACACATGGTTAGCAGATGTTATTGGTCACATACACATGGTTAGCAGATGTTATTGGTCACATACACATGGTTAGCAGATGTTAATGGTCACATACACATGGTTAGCAGATGTTAATGGTCACATACACATGGTTAGCAGATGTTAATGGTCACATACACATGGTTAGCAGATGTTAATGGTCACATACACATGGTTAGCAGATGTTAATGGTCACATACACATGGTTAGCAGATGTTAATGGTCACAGACACATGGTTAGCAGATGTTAATGCGAGTGTCGCGGTTGAAGATACTCCACACTTAGAATTGTTACAACACAGCAGATATTGACTGAATTCTAGAACACAAAATATTTTACTGGTGGCTGCAGACAAATAATGAATGAAGTTAATGGATTTTAGATATTCAATTAATTGTCACTTTTGTAAAATGTCATTTTTTTCTTAGAATGCACTCATATATTTATATATTTTCTTATTTTATCTGGAATGTTAAATTCAAGACAGTCATATTTGCATAAATGCACCAGGTGTATTTGCATATATTAATAATTGAACATAAAGAGGTGGAGCTAGGCTGCAACCACCAAACAACTGCTCTCTCTACTCTACCTGCGCTCACCCGCGCTGTCTAGACTGCCTCATTAATTACTGTTGTCACGTTCTCAGACATTATTAAACATTTATGTCAAGGAAGATACCCATGGGATTTAAAATCAAAACGCTTGGCCGATCTAAACATACTTCACATTGTTTGTGAGATCAGATATAATATCACTATCATCCCAGTGTTCCTTCTCGGAAGTTGCTTTCATTTCAGCGCATCTAATTAGTAAACATTCCAACTGTATTAAATTATAACTTTTTTCAATTAACTTTTTTCAAGAAATGAACACTCATCAAAATAAAGCTCAGTTCTCTTTCTTGTGATGTTCAGTAAGTGTCAAGATGGTGCGTTAAATTCTTATAGAATCAACAGAAAGACCATGTATCCCATTGCAGCCATTACTAGGTGTGTTTGACAGGTCGTTCCAGACATCTCCACGGTCGTAACGTTGACAGGGAACAAAAAGACAGGCACGAATATGAAAGAGTCGCAGGAGTAAAAGGAAACCAATCAATCCAGTGAGATTTAAGTGACAAGTGGATTTTTCACCCCTCAAACACAGGAGATCCTCAGGTGGGAGGCACGTTGCTACGTACATACACACATATAAATATGCCTTTAATGCTGTTATTCAAGAAATGACATGTCGTCCCCCATTTGAAGCAGACCAGGCCTCTTTATATAGATAATACATAGTCACATAGATTGAGTTTCTAAAGAGCCTCTCTCTCTTTAAAGATGCATCGTCCTGCTCAGCAGGGATTTAACCCCATGGTTCTGTTCTCTCTGCTTCACTTTGCTTTCTTACTGTCCTTATTTAGAGAGTGGATAATTACACTGGCCACTTCTTTTTATTTTTATTTAACCTACACCGGCCAAACCCGGACGACTCTGGGCCAATTGTGCGCCGCCCTATGGGACTCCCAATCACAGCCGGTTGTGATACGGCCTGGAATCAAACCAGGGTCTGTAGTGACGCCTCAGACCGCTGAGATGCAGTGCCTTAGACCGCTGAGATGCAGTGCCTTAGACCGCTGAGATGCAGTGCCTTAGACCGCTGAGATGCAGTGCCTTAGACCGCTGAGATGCAGTGCCTTAGACCGCTGAGATGCAGTGCCTTAGACCGCTGAGATGCAGTGCCTTAGACCGCTGAGATGCAGGGCCTTAGACCGCTGAGATGCAGGGCCTTAGACCGCTGAGATGCAGTGCCTTAGACCGCTGAGATGCAGTGCCTTAGACCGCTGAGATGCAGTGCCTCAGACCGCTGAGATGCAGTGCCTTAGACCGCTGAGATGCAGTGCCTTAGACCGCTGAGATGCAGTGCCTTAGACCGCTGAGATGCAGTGCCTTAGACTGCTGAGATGCAGTGCCTTAGACTGCTGAGATGCAGTGCCTTAGACTGCTGAGATGCAGTGCCTTAGACCGCTGAGATGCAGTGCCTCAGACCGCTGAGATGCAGTGCCTTAGACCGCTGAGATGCAGTGCCTTAGACCGCTGAGATGCAGTGCCTTAGACCGCTGAGATGCAGTGCCTTAGACTGCTGAGATGCAGTGCCTTAGACTGCTGAGATGCAGTGCCTTAGACCGCTGAGATGCAGTGCCTCAGACCGCTAGGATGCAGTGCCTTAGACCACTGAGCCACGCGGGAGCTTCTGGAGGATAGAGATGTTGCTTGCGTTCCAAATGGCACCTCATTCCCTATATAGTGCACTTTGACTAGAGCCCAAAAGAGTGCCCTAAGTCAATACGGTGCCATTTGGGATGCAGACGTTGCTGGTCTTTCAAGCTTTGCTGGGTTGACCCCATGTTGTTAAAGAGGCTTGGTGAGATAGGCCTGCAGGAAATCAAGTCTCCCAGCAAGCTTTGTGTTTTGATGTGCTGTGTTGTGATGCTGAGTCAATCACACAAATAGGCTTCCTTGTGGGAGACAAATCAGAGGCTGGGAGTTCTCTCATTCTTTCTCTCTGTCTCAATCTGTCTCTCTCTCTCTCTCTCTCTCTCTCTCCCTCACTATATATATATATATAGTGGTATTGCTCTCTCTCTCTTACACCCTTTTATCTTCTGTTCAACCCTCTCTTCTCTCTCCCCTCTGTTCGTAGGGAGAGAATGCTGCAGAATCCCCTACTCTCCTTCACTCCTCTCTCCCTGGTCTCTGTATAGTGGAGTCCTCTCTCCTCTCTCCCTGGTCTCTCCATACTGGAGTCCTCTCTCCTATCACCCTGGTCTCTCCATACTGGAGTCCTCTCTACTCTCACCCTGGTCTCTCCATACTGGAGTCCTCTCTCCTATCACCCTTGTCTCTCCATACTGGAGTCCTCTCTACTCTCACCCTGGTCTCTCCATACTGGAGTCCTCTCTCCTCTCTCCCTGGTCTCTGTATACTGGAGTCCTCTCTCCTCTCTCCCTGGTCTCTGTATACTGGAGTCCTCTCTCCCTGGTCTCTGTATACTGGAGTCCTCTCTCCTCTCTCCCTGGTCTCTGTATACTGGAGTCCTCTCTCCTCTCTCCCTGGTCTCTCCATACTGGACTCTCTCGCTCTCCAACCCACTCCAGCCCAGCCTCCAGTCCTCAGCCTCTCTGTGTTTCTTCAGGGTCCATGTGATTTATCACTGCAGCTGTGTGTTATTATTCTGCATGATTAACCTAATGGAACCTAAGTGACAGGTCCCGTATCCTCCATGACTCTGCAGGGTTTATTTATCACTAGTCTTTGTGCCGAGGTGGCCACTCCCCCTTAATTCAAACAGCCCAGGGTGTATATAAACTGTCCTAGATAACTCCCTAACAGAGCAGCTCTCTCTCTCTCTCTCTCTCTCTCTCTCACTCACTCACTCACTCACTCACTCACTCACTCACTCACTCACTCACTCACTCACTCACTCACTCACTCACTCACTCACTCACTCACTCACTCACTCACTCACTCACTCACTCACTCACTCACTCTCACTCTCTCTCTGCTATAGCCCAGGGTGTATATAAACTGTCCGATGTAACTCCCTAACAGAGCTGGGATATTATCTCTCTCTCTCTGCTACAGCCCAGTCCCAGACTGGTGGGTGCACTTTAACTAAATTCAAGAGTAAGCAAGTTGTAACCTTCACGAGTGTTTTTCGGCCAACACAACACTTTCTGAGGTGTGAGCGAATTAATATTTGACCACAGCAGATGCAGAATGGAGCTATCACCTATTATGTGGATCTTATAGGGCCATCTGGCTACTGGTTAGAGGCCAGAGAACGTATTCACTGTGTCTCAGAGTAGGACTGCTGATCTAGGATCAAGCTTTTAGATAACTAGCCTCTCTGATCTGTTCTGTACCTGATCCTAGATAACTAGCCTCTCTGATCTGTTCTGTACCTGATCCTAGATAACTAGCCTCTCTGTTCTGTTCTGTACCTGATCCTAGATCACTCGCCTCTATGTTCTGTTCTGTACCTGATCCTAGATAACTAGCATCTCTGTTCTGTTCTGTACCTGATCCTAGATCACTCGCCTCTATGTTCTGTTCTGTACCTGATCCTAGATAACTAGCATCTCTGTTCTGTTCTGTACCTGATCCTAGATCACTCGCCTCTATGTTCTGTTCTGTACCTGATCCTAGATCACTAGCCTCTCTGTTCTGTTCTGTACCTGATCCTAGATCACTAGCCTCTCTGTTCTGTTCTGTACCTGATCCTAGATCACTAGCCTCTCTGTTCTGTTCTGTACCTGATCCTAGATCACTAGCCTCTCTGTTCTGTTCTGTACCTGATCCTAGATCACTAGCCTCTCTGTTCTGTACCTGATCCTAGATCACTAGCCTCTCTGTTCTGTTCTGTACCTGATCCTAGATCACTAGCCTCTCTGTTCTGTTCTGTACCTGATCCTAGATCACTAGCCTGTCTGTTCTGTTCTGTTCCTGCACACCGTAGCTGTTGACATCACAGACACACGTTCAACCATGACCTCGGCTAGTGTAAGTCACACTGCATGTTCTCAGCACAGCAAAGTCTACCGTCAATCAATCCCGGTGGCATCATCACTAGACCTGTGTTTATGCCCTCGCTGTACTTTAGCACTTCAACAAGTTATGGTACTTTATTGTGTTTCTATCTAGCTTGTCATGTCTGATAAAAATACATCTCACACTGTATCAAACCATTGAAAAGGAAGGTGACGGCATTAGTATAGTCTTTTAACCATGATAATCAAAACCATCACTGTTCTATTCCCATTCTCCTATATAGTGCGCTACTTTTGACCAGGGCCCATACACTGTGTATGTAGGAAATAGGGTCCTATTTGGGACGTAGGCTGAGGCTCTCACCTTAGTACACTGGTATTATGTTGCTGCTACCTTCACAGTGACATACCGCTGGTATTATGTTGCTACTACCTATACAGTGACATACCACTGGTATTATGTTGCTGCTACTTTCACAGTGACATACCACTGGTATTATGTTTCTACTACCTTCACAGTGACATACCACTGGTATTATGTTGCTACTACCTTCACAGTGACATACCACTGGTATTATGTTGCTGCTACCTACACAGTGACATACCACTGGTATTATGTTGCTGCTACCTACACAGTGACATACCACTGGTATTATGTTGCTGCTACCTACACAGTGACATACCACTGGTATTATGTTGCTGCTACCTACACAGTGACATACCACTGGTATTATGTTGCTGCTACCTACACAGTGACATACCACTGGTATTATGTTGCTGCTACCTACACAGTGACATACCACTGGTATTATGTTGCTACTACCTTCACAGTGACATACCGCTGGTATTATGTTGCTGCTACCTACACAGTGACATACCACTGGTATTATGTTGCTGCTACCTACACAGTGACATACCACTGGTATTATGTTGCTGCTACCTACACAGTGACATACCACTGGTATTATGTTGAGACTACCTACACAGTGACATACCACTGGTATTATGTTGAGACTACCTTCACAGTGACATACCACTGGTATTATGTTGAGACTACCTACACAGTGACATACCACTGGTATTATGGTGCTGCTACCTACACAGTGACATACCACTGGTATTATGTTGAGACTACCTTCACAGTGACATACCACTGGTATTATGTTGAGACTACCTACACAGTGACATACCACTGGTATTATGTTGAGACTACCTTCACAGTGACATACCACTGGTATTATGTTGCTGCTACCTACACAGTGACATACCACTGGTATTATGTTGCTGCTACCTACACAGTGACATACCACTGGTATTATGTTGCTACTACCTTCACAGTGACATACCACTGGTATTATGTTGCTACTACCTTCACAGTGACATACCGCTGGTATTATGTTGCTGCTACCTACACAGTGACATACCACTGGTATTATGTTGCTGCTACCTACACAGTGACATACCACTGGTATTATGTTGCTACTACCTTCACAGTGACATACCACTGGTATTATGGTGCTGCTACCTACACAGTGACGTACCACTGGTATTATGTTGCTACTACCTTCACAGTGACATACCACTGGTATTATATTGCTGCTACCTACACAGTGACATACCACTGGTATTATGTTGAGACTACCTACACAGTGACACACCACTGGTATTATGTTGCTGCTACCTACACAGTGACACACCACTGGTATTATGTTGCTACTACCTTCACAGTGACACACCACTGGTATTATGTTGCTACTACCTTCACAGTGACATACCACTGGTATTATGTTGCTACTACCTTCACAGTGACTTAACACAGAATTTGACACCTACTTCTTGTAAAAAACCCACACGCTCCTTTTATGTTGCTTCTTTTATAATTCCGTCCTTTCAGAATATTTCACAGGATGATGTTATTTGACTTGGATTCTGTGGGTGTAGGTCCAAATCCATAAAAATAGTTCATAGGTTACATTTCATTTCAACCTGAACCACTCCAAAATGTATCTGTCTCTCCTAAACTCATTTATTTCTGTGACAGATTTTTTGGGAAATTCCATGAAAACGTTACGTCGTTTATCGAACCACTCACTCTGTGAATCAGTGCTCGTTTAATACGCCTTAGGGTTCCATTTCACCTTTCAGATGACATTACAATGAAAATGATCGGCACAGTGACTTTTTAATGCGTCTATTATATTTCCATATGCGTATGGCAGTATATCACAGTCCCAGACTACCCAACTCTGTGTTCGACTGAGGTAGTCGCATACCAGAGTAGACGAGGGCCGTCACCAGTGGAGGCTGCTGAGGGGAGGACGGCTCATAATAATGGCTGGAACGGAGTCAATGGAATGACATCAAACACATGGAAACCATGGAAACCATATGTTTGATGTGTTTGATACCATTCCACTGATTCCACTCCAGCCATTACCGCAAGCCCGTCCTCCCCAATTAATGTGCCACCAACCTCCTGTGGGCCTCACCCAATCCTGTACGGTGGCCATATTAGGACATCCTCAGCCTCAAGTCGATTGACTCAAGGAGGAGTGAGGGCTCTGGGGTGAGCGCCACCTTTTGCTGCGATTACAGCTGTAAGTCGCTTGGGGTATGTCTCTATCAGTTTTGCACATCGAGAGACTGAAATGTTTTCCCATTCCTCCTTGCAAAACAGCTCGAGCTCAGTGAGGTTGGATGGAGAGCATTTGTGAACAGCAGTTTTCAGTTCTTTCCACAGATTCTCGATTGGATTCAGGTCTGGACTTTGACTTGGCCATTCTAACACCTGGATATGTTTATTTTTGAACCATTCCATTGTAGATTTTGCTTTATGTTTTGGATCATTGTCTTGTTGGAAGACAAATCTCCGTCCCAGTCTCAGGTCTTTTGCAGACTCCATCAGGTTTTCTTCCAGAATGGTCCTGTATTTGGCTCCATCCATCTTCCCATCAATTTTAACCATCTTCCCTGTCCCTGCTGAAGAAAAGCAGGCCCAAATCATGATGCTGCCACCACCATGTTTGACAGTGGGGATGTTGTGTTCAGGGTGATGAGCTGTGTTGCTTTTACGCCAAACATAACGTTTTGCATTGTTGCCAAAAAGTTCAATTTTGGTTTCATCTGACCAGAGCACCTTCTTCCACATGTTTGGTGTGTCTCCCAGGTGGCTTGTGGCAAACTTTAAACAACACTTTTTATGGATATCTTTAAGAAATGGCTTTCTTCTTGCCACTCTTCCATAAAGGCCAGATTTGTGCAATATAAGACTGATTGTTGTCCTATGGACAGAGTCTCCCACCTCAGCTGTAGATCTCTGCAGTTCATCCAGAGTGATCATGGGCCTCTTGGCTGCATCTCTGATCAGTCTTCTCCTTGTATGAGCTGAAAGTTTAGAGGGACGGCCAGGTCTTGGTAGATTTGCAGTGGTCTGATACTCCTTCCATTTCAATATTATCGCTTGCACAGTGCTCCTTGGAATGTTTAAAGCTTGGGAAATCTTTTTGTATCCAAATCCGGCTTTAAACTTATTCACAACAGTATCTCGGACCTGCCTGGTGTGTTCCTTGTTCTTCATGATGCTCTCTGCGCTTTTAACGGACCTCTGAGACTATCACAGTGCAGGTGCATTTATACGGAGACTTGATTACACACAGGTGGATTGTATTTATCATCATTAGTCATTTAGGTCAACATTGGATCATTCAGAGATCCTCACTGAACTTCTGGAGAGAGTTTGCTGCACTGAAAGTAAAGGGGCTGAATAATTTTGCACGCCCAATTGTTCAGTTTTTGATTTGTTAAAAAAGTTTGAAATATCCAATAAATGTCGTTCCACTTCATGATTGTGTCCCACTTGTTGTTGATTCTTCACAAAAAAATACAGTTTTATATCTTTATGTTTGAAGACTGAAATGTGGCAAAAGGTCGCAAAGTTAAAGGGGGCCGAATACTTTCGCAAGGCACTGTACCACTGGTATTATGTTGCTGCTACCTACACAGTGACATACCACTGGTATTATGTTGCTGCTACCTACACAGTGACATACCACTGGTATTATGTTGCTGCTACCTACACAGTGACATACCACTGGTATTATGTTGCTGCTACCTTCACAGTGACATACCACTGGTATTATGTTGAGACTACCTACACAGTGACATACCACTGGTATTATGTTGCTGCTACCTTCACAGTGACATACCACTGGTATTATGTTGCTGCTACCTTCACAGTGACATACCACTGGTATTATGTTGCTGCTACCTACACAGTGACATACCACTGGTATTATGTTGCTGCTACCTTCACAGTGACATACCACTGGTATTATGTTGCTGCTACCTACACAGTGACATACCACTGGTATTATGTTGCTGCTACCTTCACAGTGACATACCACTGGTATTATGTTGCTGCTACCTACACAGTGACATACCACTGGTATTATGAGGTTGCTGCTACCTACACAGTGACATACCACTGGTATTATATTGCTACTACCTACACAGTGACACACCACTGGTATTATGTTGAGACTACCTACACAGTGACATACCACTGGTATTATGTTGCTGCTACCTACACAGTGACATACTACTGGTATTATGTTGCTGCTACCTACACAGTGACATACCACTGGTATTATGTTGAGACTACCTTCACAGTGACATACCACTGGTATTATGTTGCTGCTACCTACACAGTGACATACCACTGGTATTATGAGGTTGCTGCTACCTACACAGTGACATACCACTGGTATTATGTTGCTACTACCTACACAGTGACACACCACTGGTATTATGTTGAGACTACCTTCACAGTGACATACCACTGGTATTATGTTGCTGCTACCTACACAGTGACATACCACTGGTATTATGTTGAGACTACCTTCACAGTGACATACCACTGGTATTATGTTGCTACTACCTACACAGTGACATACCACTGGTATTATGGTGCTGCTACCTACACAGTGACATACCACTGGTGTTATGTTGCTACTACCTTCACAGTGACATACCACTGGTATTATGGTGCTGCTACCTACACAGTGACATACCACTGGTATTATGGTGCTGCTACCTACACAGTGACATACCACTGGTATTATGTTGAGACTACCTACACAGTGACATACCACTGGTATTATGTTGAGACTACCTTCACAGTGACATACCACTGGTATTATGTTGCTGCTACCTACACAGTGACATACCACTGGTATTATGTTGCTACTACCTTCACAGTGACATACCACTGGTATTATGTTGCTACTACCTTCACAGTGACATACCGCTGGTATTATGTTGCTGCTACCTACACAGTGACATACCACTGGTATTATGTTGCTGCTACCTACACAGTGACATACCACTGGTATTATGTTGCTGCTACCTACACAGTGACATACCACTGGTATTATGTTGCTGCTACCTACACAGTGACATACCACTGGTATTATGTTGCTACTACCTTCACAGTGACATACCACTGGTATTATGGTGCTGCTACCTACACAGTGACTTACCACTGGTATTATGTTGCTACTACCTTCACAGTGACATACCACTGGTATTATATTGCTGCTACCTACACAGTGACATACCACTGGTATTATGTTGAGACTACCTACACAGTGACACACCACTGGTATTATGTTGCTGCTACCTACACAGTGACACACCACTGGTATTATGTTGCTACTACCTTCACAGTGACACACCACTGGTATTATGTTGCTACTACCTTCACAGTGACATACCACTGGTATTATGTTGCTACTACCTTCACAGTGACTTAACACAGAATTTGACACCTACTTCTTGTAAAAAACCCACACGCTCCTTTTATGTAGCTTCTTTTATAATTCCGTCCTTTCAGAATATTTCACAGGATGATGTTATTTGACTTGGATTCTGTGGGTGTAGGTCCAAATCCATAAAAATAGTTCATAGGTTACATTTCATTTCAACCTGAACCACTCCAAAATGTATCTGTCTCTCCTAAACTCATTTATTTCTGTGACAGATTTTTTGGGAAATTCCATGAAAACGTTACGTCGTTTATCGAACCACTCACTCTGTGAATCAGTGCTCGTTTAATACGCCTTAGGGTTCCATTTCACCTTTCAGATGACATTACAATGAAAATGATCGGCACAGTGACTTTTTAATGCGTCTATTATATTTCCATATGCGTATGGCAGTATATCACAGTCCCAGACTACCCAACTCTGTGTTCGACTGAGGTAGTCGCATACCAGAGTAGACGAGGGCTGTCACCAGTGGAGGCTGCTGAGGGGAGGACGGCTCATAATAATGGCTGGAACGGAGTCAATGGAATGACATCAAACACATGGAAACCATATGTTTGATGTGTTTGATACCATTCCACTGATTCCACTCCAGCCATTACCGCAAGCCCGTCCTCCCCAATTAAGGTGCCACAAACCTCCTATGGGCCTCACCCAGTCCTGTACGTTGGCCATATTAGGACATCCTCAGCCTCAAGTCGATTGACTCAAGGAGGAGTGAGGGCTCTGGGGTGAAGTTTCCTCTAGGTACAGATCAAGGATCAGTTTAATGTCCCCCAATCCTAACCTTAACCATTAGTGGTGAAAGTGCAAGGTCATCCTCTGGGGGAAACTTCACCCTACAAGGCTAATGGTGTCTGAAAATCTGCAGTCTCATGCGTCATCTGATCACTGAAGTCTTCTCTGGCTTGATTTAAAAGCCTGGCTAGCACAGTGACTTATGGCTCTGGAGCCCCCCCCCCCCCTCCTCTCTCCTCTCCCCTCCTTCCATCCGCCCCTCGCTCTTAAATCGCCGGCGTTAAGATGCTGATGGGGGAAAGAACAGGTGAGGAGATTCATTTCCTTCGATCTAATCAGATGCCAGTAAATTGACCTGGGGTAGACCAGGGCCTCTGGGTGAATTAGAGAGGGAGTGTACATCCCAAATGGTGTCCTATTGCCTATAAAGTGCACTACTTTTGACCAGGTCATTTAGGGCTGTGGTCAACAGTAGTGTACTATATATAGTGGGGCAAAAAAGTATTTAGTCAGCCACCAATTGTGCAAGTTCTCCCACTTAAAAAGATGAGAGAGGCCTGTAATTTTCATCATAGGTACACTTAAACTATGACAGACAAAATGAGAAAAAAAATCCAGAAAATCACATTGTAGGATTTTTAATGAATCTATTTGCAAATTATGGTGGAAAATAAGTATTTTTCTCCTCTCCCAACAGAGACCCCCCCTCTCCTCCCCTAAGAGAGACCCCCCCTCCCTCTCCTCCCCTAAGAGAGAAACCCCCCTCTCCTCCCCTAAGAGAGACTCCCCATTCTCTCCCTCTCCTCCCCTAAGAGAGACCCTCCCCACTCTCCTCTCCGAAGAGAGACCCCCTCTTCTCTCCTAAGAGAGACCCCCCCTCCCTCTCCTCCCCTAAGAGAGAAACCCCCCTCTCCTCCCCTAAGAGAGACTCCCCATTCTCTCCCTCTCCTCCCCTGAGAGACCCTCCCCACTCTCCTCTCCGAAGAGAGACCCCCTCTTCTCTCCTAAGAGAGACCCCCCCCTCTCCTCCCCTAAGAGAGAAACCCCCCTCTCCTCCCCTAAGAGAGCCTCCCCATTCTCTCCCTCTCCTCCCCTAAGAGAGACTCCCCATTCTCTCCCTCTCCTCCCCTAAGAGAGACCCTCCCCACTCTCCTCTCCGAAGAGAGACCCCCTCTTCTCTCCTAAGAGAGAAACCCCCCTCTCCTCCCCTAAGAGAGACTCCCCATTCTCTCCCTCTCCTCCCCTAAGAGAGACCCTCCCCACTCTCCTCTCCTAAGAGAGACCCTCCCTCTCCTCCCCAAAGAGAGAAACCCCCCTCTCCTCTCCTCCCCGAAGAGACCCCCCTCCCTCTCCTCCCCAAAGAGAGACCCCTCCTCCCTCTCCTCCTCTAAGTGAGACCCCTCCTCCCTCTCCTCCCCTAAGAGAGACCCGCCCTCCCACTCATCCCCAAAGAGAGACTCCCTCTCCTCTCCTAAGAGAGAAACCCCCCCTCTCCTAAGAGAGACCCCCCCTCTCCTCCCCAAAGAGAGAAACCCCCTCCCTCTCCTCCCCTAGAGAGACCCCCCCCTCCCTCTCCTCCCCTAAGAGAGAAACCCCCCTCTCCTCTCCGAAGAGAGACCCCTCCCGCTCCTCCCCAAAGAGAGACCTCCTCTCCTAAGAGAGAAACCCCCCTTCTCCTAAGAGAGACCCTCCCTCTCCTCCCTAAAGAGAGAAACCCCCCTCTCCTCTCAAAGAGAGACCCCCCCTCCCTCTCCTCCCCTAAGAGAGAAACCCCCCTCTCCTCTCCGAAGAGAGACCCCTCCCGCTCCTCCCCAAAGAGAGACCTCCTCTCCTAAGAGAGAAACCCCCCTTCTCCTAAGAGAGACCCTCCCTCTCCTCCCCAAAGAAAGACCCCTCCTCCCTCTCCTCCCCTAAGTGAGACCCGTCCTCCCTCTCCTCCCCTAAGTGAGACCCCTCCTCCCTCTCCTCCCCTAAGAGAGACCCACCCTCCCACTCCTCCAGAAAGAGAGACCCCCTCTCCCTCTCCTCTCCGAAAAGAGAAACACCCCCCCCTCCTCTCTGAAGAGAGACACCCCTCTCCTCCCCTAAGAGAGACCCCCCCCTCTCTCTCCTCCCTTAAGAGAGAAAACCCCCCTCTCCTCCCCGAAGAGAGACCCCCCCCTCTCCCTCTCCTGCCCTAAGAGAGAAACTACCCCTCTCCTCTCCGAAGAGAGACCCACCCCTCTCCCTCTCCTGCCCTAAGAAATACCCCCTCTCCCTCTCCTGCCTTAAGAGAGAAACCCCCCTCTCCTCTCCGAAGAGAGACCCCTCCCTCTCCTGCCCTAAAAGAGATCCCCCTCCCTCTCCTCTCCGAAGAGAGACCCCCCCCCTCTCCTCCCCTAAGAGAGAAACCCCCCTCTCCTCTCCGAAGAGAGACCCCTCCCTCTCCTCCCCAAAGAGAGACCCCCCCCTCCCTCTCCTCCCCAAAGAGAGACCCCCCCTCCCTCTCCTCTCCGAAGAGAGACCCCCCCCCTCCCTTTCCTCCCCTAAGAGAGAAACCCCCCTCTCCTCTCCGAAGAGAGACCCCCCCTCCCTCTCCTCCCCAAAGGGAGACCCTCCCCCTCCCTCTCCTCCCCTAAGAGAGAAACCCCCCTCTCCTCTCCGAAGAGAGACCCCTCCCTCTCCTCTCCTCTCCGAACAGAGACCCCTCCCTCTCCTGCCCTAACGGAGACCAGAGAAAGGGACAAAGAGGTGTCTTGTGCCTGGGGTCCGGTCCCTTCTCAATAGCACTCCCTCCCTCAGTCAGATATCTCTCTTTAAGATTCCAGCCAATGATTACACTCTCTCAATCTCTACAGACTAAACGTCTCTCTGTATATTCTACAGTTATTTGTCATGTCTTTTACCAATGGGTTGAACTCCACCCCCTCCTGTACTTGTGACTCATGTCAGAGGGTTACAGCTCGGGCCTGGAGAGGAAAAGAGTCAAGGCACCTGTGTCGGTCGGTCACGTCGGGTTTGTATGTTTCTCATGTTAAGGAGGCAGCACATCGGAGAAGAAGGGATGTGCTTCTCTCTCTCTCACACACACACACACACACTCACACACACACTCCTAAGGATGTGAACAGGGGGACAGGTTCTTCTTTTATGAGCGAGCTGCTTGGTATTCGGGACATGCTCCGGCCTTAAGAGGCCCCGTGATTCATTGCAGGAGGTGCGACACAGCCCCTAGCAGAGATCCATCCACCGCAGAAGCTAGGACTAATAATAGGTCTGGCCCTGCCTCATGCCTTCATCCCCTGATGCTCTCCTGCTCTCTCCCTCTAATGTCACCTAACACTCACCAGCCAGTAAAATAGTTTGTTTTTCAGGGAAAAAGGACTTCAGAGTGATCCAGCATTTCCCTTTTCAGTCTCGGAATGAAACCTTCAATGGAGAGACGAGGAGGTCAGCCTCTCTTGGCGGGGTTAAGGTGTAATCTCACAAAACGCTCTTTTGTTTTATTATGAAATAGCTGGTAAAATGGCAGCGCCCAGGTTGGTGTTTACACGCAGTACTTGTGTGTGTGTGTGTGTGTGTGTGTGTGTGTGTGTGTGTGTGTGTGTTTGGCCTGCCCTTCATTTATTCTCAACATGTATTGATTGGCCGCTGAGCAGGTTATTGGAGAGAGAGATTGCCCTCTCCTCTCATTTTTGATGATGTTCAAGCATGCTGTATTGTGCCTGCCAGGTGCCTCACCCCACCTCTGCCCCGGCAACACTCTGAATTGGATGTGCTACTGAGCACCCTGAGTCCTTTCTCTCTTTTCTCTCCTTTCCCCTATGTTCTCTCATTTCCCCTATGTTCTCTCCTTTCCCCTATGTTCTCTCATTTCCCCTATTTTCTCTAATTTCCTCTCTTACCTTCTTTCCTCTGTTTTCTCTCATTTTGTCTCATACCTAGTTTTCTCTCATTTCCTCTCCTACCTCCTTTTCCCGCATTTCCTTTCCTCTCCTTTCCTCTCCTTTCCTTTCCTCTCCTTTCCTCTCCTCTCCTTTCCTCTCCTTTCCTCTCCTCTCCTTTCCTCTCCTCATCTCTCATTTCCTCTCATTATCTCTCATTTCTCTCATTTTCTCTTTTCTCTCCTATTCTCTCCATTCATTTCCTCTTTCTGCTCTTACCTTCTTTCTGCTCGTTCCTTCTTTCTTTCCTGTCTTTTCCTCTCTTTATTTAAGGAAGAGGAATTAGTCTATTGATGTGTTGCAACAGTCCTTGTTCAAATAATAGCTGATTTGCTGTTTTTAAAAAGCTATTCCCTCAAAGGCCATTTCTTGCCCTCAACGTCCTTTCTTTTTTTGTATTTCTATGAGTTTATTCATTGTCTCTGAATGCTGGAGCGTTCCTCTCTCCTCAGTGCTGTCACTGGGGGGCGCTGTTAGGCTGTAAATATCGTCTGGAGCTGCAGGGAGAGATAGAGAGAGCCAGAAGCCTACTTGTCATTTCTCTACACACAAAATGGTTGCTGGCTGCAGATTCACACATAAGCTCCGTGCAGCACAATTGCGAATTGCACCATTTAAAGAATGACATGGAGCCGGAGGGGTACAGCTGTAACGTGATATAGCTGTGTGTGTTATTGCTCCCTATACATCTCCACTCTGTACAGTCATGCGTCAGGGAGTGTGGGTAGTAGGTGGTAGGTGTGTTCACATACACGTGCTACAGATTCACAGACACTAAAGGGCCTTGGCACCACTGTAATAATGTGATGGAAACGGTCTGTTTCATGTCTGCCTCCCAAATGGCACCCTATTCCCTACATAGTGCACCCCTGTGGGCCCTGGTCAAAAGTATATAATGGAGTGTCATTCAGGACACAGGGGGGCTTTGTGATTGTTTCAACTGCTGATTGCCTCTAACAGGTGTATCAGTGTAGTACTATGTTATTGTTATACTATGTTATTAAACACCTGTTATTATTCATTCTCTAACAGGTGTATGGTATATCCGTGTAGTACTATGTTATTAATCGTCTGTTTGTATTCATTCTCTAACAGGTGTATGGTATATCTGTGTAGTACTATGGTATTAATCGTCTGTTCCTCTTCATTCTCTACAGGCGTATGGTATATCAGAGTAGTACTGTGGTATTAATCGTCTGTTCCTCTTCATTCTCTTCAGGCGTATGGTATATCAGTGTAGTACTATGGTATTGAATCGTCTGTTTGTATTCATTCTCTACAGGCGTATGGTATATCAGAGTAGTACTATGGTATTAATCGTCTGTTCCTCTTCATTCTCTACAGGCGTATGGTATATCAGTGTAGTACTATGGTATTGAATCGTCTGTTTGTATTCATTCTCTACAGGCGTATGGTATATCAGAGTAGTACTATGGTATTAATCGTCTGTTCCTCTTCATTCTCTACAGGCGTATGGTATGTCAGTGCTGCCGTTGAACCTGATTAAAGGGACACGCAGTGTGGTGTACGAGCGTCTGGAGAACACTGAAGATATTGAAGAGGTTGAACACCAGATGGAAAATATCAAAGCCAAGGTGGGTCTCAGTTTTCACCAACGCTGAAAACCATACAGCTGCATATCTATTGTGGTGAAAATGTTGGGGTTTTTAAATAAGAATGGGATGGAATTGGTTATGACCTCTGGCTGTAAGGAATGTGGAGGTTGATGACTAAAAGCCAGTCTGCCATTGGTCCCATTGGTCCCTGTTGTAGGTGATGCCACAAAGCTGATGTGAGCTGGTGGCATGCAGCCAGACCTTGATTCAAATACTATTGGAAACCATTTCAAATGCTCTATTTAAGCCTGATTGAGCTTTACTGAGCTTGCATAATTATAACATGTGACGGTTGTTAAAAAAACAGAAAGGGGCGTCTCCTCACACCCCTATTAAAACCCCTTCCTCCAGAGCCAGAGTCAGACTGTTGGAACTGTAGAACACCTGCAGTCCTCTCATACCTTCAGACTGTTGGAACTGTAGAACACCTACAGTCCTCTCATACCTTCAGACTGTTGAAACTGTAGAACACCTACAGTCCTCTCATACCTTCAGACTGTTGAAACTGTAGAACACCTACAGTCCTCTCATGCCTTCAGACTGTTGAAACTGTAGAACATCTACAGTCCTCTCATACCTTCAGACTGTAGAACACCTACAGTCCTCTCATACCTTCAGACTGTTGAAACTGTAGAACACCTACAGTCCTCTCATACCTTCAGACTGTTGAAACTGTAGAACACCTACAGTCCTCTCATGCCTTCAGACTGTTGAAACTGTAGAACACCTACAGTCCTCTCATGCCTTCAGACTGTTGAAACTGTAGAACACCTACAGTCCTCTCATACCTTCAGACTGTTGAAACTGTAGAACACCTACAGTCCTCTCATACCTTCAGACTGTTGAAACTGTAGAACACCTACAGTCCTCTCATACCTTCAGACTGTTGAAACTGTAGAACACCTACAGTCCTCTCATACCTTCAGACTGTTGAAACTGTAGAACACCTACAGTCCTCTCATGCCTTCAGACTGTTGAAACTGTAGAACACCTACAGTCCTCTCATACCTTCAGACTGTTGAAACTGTAGAACATCTACAGTCCTCTCATACCTTCAGACTGTAGAACACCTACAGTCCTCTCATACCTTCAGACTGTAGAACACCTACAGTCCTCTCATACCTTCAGACTGTAGAACACCTACAGTCCTCTCATACCTTCAGACTGTAGAACACCTACAGTCCTCTCATACCTTCAGACTGTAGAACACCTACAGTCCTCTCATGCCTCCTCTTTGTCTGTTTGTGTGTTTGTCTCCAGTGTGAGGACGGGCGTCCTCTGTCATCGCGGGACCGTCGTAACCTCCAGGAGTTTGAGGACAAGCTACAGGTGTGATTGTTGTTCAGATTCAGAGTGTTTTATAGTCACATGTTCAGGGTTACAGGTGGGATTGTTGTTCAGATTCAGAGTGTTTAATAGTCACATGTTCAGGGTTACAGGTGGGATTGTTGTTCAGATTCAGTGTGTTTAATGGTCACATGTTCAGGGTTACAGGTGGGATTGTTGTTCAGATTCAGTGTTTAATAGTCACATGTTCAGGGTTACAGGAGGGATTGTTGTTCTGATTCAGTGTTTAATAGTCACATGTTCAGGGTTACAGGAGGGATTGTTGTTCAGATTCAGTGTTTAATAGTCACATGTTCAGGGTTACAGGTGTGATTGTTGTTCAGATTCAGTGTTTAATAGTCACATGTTCAGGGTTACAGGAGGGATTGTTGTTCAGATTCAGAGTGTTTAATAGTCACATGTTCAGGGTTACAGGAGGGATTGTTGTTCAGATTCAGAGGGTTTAATAGTCACATGTTCAGGGTTACAGGAGGGATTGTTGTTCAGATTCAGAGTGTTTTTATAGTCACATATTCAGGGTTACAGGTGGGATTGTTGTTCAGATTCAGAGGGTTTAATAGTCACATGTTCAGGGTTACAGGAGGGATTGTTGTTCAGATTCAGTGTTTAATAGTCACATGTTCAGGGTTACAGGTGTGATTGTTGTCCAGATTCAGTGTTTAATAGTCACATGTTCAGGGTTACAGGAGGGATTGTTGTTCAGATTCAGAGGGTTTAATAGTCACATGTTCAGGGTTACAGGTGGGATTGTTGTTCAGATTCAGTGTGTTTAATGGTCACATGTTCAGGGTTACAGGTGGGATTGTTGTTCAGATTCAGTGTTTAATAGTCACATGTTCAGGGTTACAGGAGGGATTGTTGTTCAGATTCAGTGTTTAATAGTCACATGTTCAGGGTTACAGGAGGGATTGTTGTTCTGATTCAGTGTTTAATAGTCACATGTTCAGGGTTACAGGAGGGATTGTTGTTCAGATTCAGTGTTTAATAGTCACATGTTCAGGGTTACAGGTGTGATTGTTGTTCAGATTCAGAGTGTTTTTATAGTCACATGTTCAGGGTTACAGGTGTGATTGTTGTTCAGATTCAGAGTGTTTTTATAGTCACATGTTCAGGGTTACAGGTGTGATTGTTGTTCAGATTCAGAGTGTTTAATAGTCACATGTTCAGGGTTACAGGAGGGATTGTTGTTCAGATTCAGTGTTTAATAGTCACATGTTCAGGGTTACAGGTGTGATTGTTGTTCAGATTCAGTGTTTAATAGTCACATGTTCAGGGTTACAGGTGTGATTGTTGTTCAGATTCAGTGTTTAATAGTCACATGTTCAGGGTTACAGGTGGGATTGTTGTTCAGATTCAGAGTGTTTTTATAAACACATGTTCAGGGTTACAGGAGGGATTGTTGTTCAGATTCAGTGTTTTATAGTCACATGTTCAGGGTTACAGGAGGGATTGTTGTTCAGATTCAGTGTTTTATAGTCACATGTTCAGGGTTACAGGAGGGATTGTTGTTCAGATTCAGTGTTTTATAGTCACATGTTCAGGGTTACAGGAGGGATTGTTGTTCAGATTCAGTGTTTTATAGTCACATGTTCAGGGTTACAGGAGGGATTGTTGTTCAGATTCAGTGTTTAATAGTCACATGTTCAGGGTTACAGGTGGGATTGTTGTTCAGATTCAGAGTGTTTTTATAAACACATGTTCAGGGTTACAGGAGGGATTGTTGTTCAGATTCAGTGTTTTATAGTCACATGTTCAGGGTTACAGGTGGGATTGTTGTTCAGATTCAGTGTTTTATAGTCACATGTTCAGGGTTACAGGTGGGATTGTTGTTCAGATTCAGTGTTTTATAGTCACATGTTCAGGGTTACAGGTGGGATTGTTGTTCAGATTCAGTGTTTTATAGTCACATGTTCAGGGTTACAGGAGGGATTGTTGTTCAGATTCAGTGTTTAATAGTCACATGTTCAGGGTTACAGGTGGGATTGTTGTTCAGATTCAGAGGGTTTAATAGTCACATGTTCAGGGTTACAGGTGGGATTGTTGTTCAGATTCAGTGTTTAATAGTCACATGTTCAGGGTTACAGGTGGGATTGTTGTTCAGATTCAGTGTTTAATAGTCACATGTTCAGGGTTACAGGAGGGATTGTTGTTCAGATTCAGTGTTTAATAGTCACATGTTCAG